>NW_015153213.1:5573-6951 GCF_000732505.1 Cyprinodon variegatus | reverse complement strand
AATGGACCCAGAGAGGAGGACATTCTGGTTCTGAACGAACCTAGAGATGAGGAGGTGGTTTTGAACGGCCCCAGAGAGGAGGAGGTCCTGATTCTGGATGGACCCAGATATGAGGAGGTTCTGGTTCTGGACGGACCCACAGAGGAGGATGTTCTGGTTCTGAATGGTTACAGAGAGGAGGAGGTTCGGGTATTGAACAGACCAACAGACCCAGAGAGGAACAGGTTCAGGTTTTGAATGGACCCAGAGAGGAAGAGATTCTGGTTCTGAACGGACCCATAGAGGAGGATGTTCTGGTTCTGAACGGATACAGAGAGGAGGAGGTTCTGGTTTTTAACAGACCAAGAAAGGAACAGGTTCTGGTTCTGAACAGACCCAGAGAGGAACAGGTTCTGGTTCTGAATATATGAGAAGGTTCTTATTTCGAATGGACCAACAGAGGAGGATGTTGTGGTTCTGAATGGATACAGAGAGGAGGACGTTCTGGTATTGAACAGACCAACAGACCTAGAGAGGAACAGGTTCAGGTTCTGAATGAACCCAGAGAGGAAGGGCTTCTGGTTCTGAACGGACATAGAGAGGAGGAGGTTTAGGTTCTGAAACAGACCTAGGGAGAAGGAGTTGGTTCTAAAAGGACGCAGAGAAGAGGAGGTTCTGGTTCTAAAAGAACCAAGAGAGGAAGAGGTTCCGGTTCTGAACAGACCCAGAGAGGATGATGTTGTGGTTCTGAATATACAAAGAGAGGAGGAAGTGGTTCTGAAATGACCTAGAGAGGAGGACGTTCTGGTTCTAAATGGACCCAGAGAGAAAGAGGTTCTGGTTCTCAACGGACCCAGAGAGGAGGAAGTGTTTCTGAATGGACCCAGAGAGGAAGAGTTTCGGATACTGAACGGACCCAGAGAGAAGGAGATTTTGGTTCTAAATGGACCCATAGAGGAGATAAAGAGGTGATTCTCAACGGCCCCACAGAGGAAGAGGTCCTGGTTCTTAACGGACCCAAATATGAGGAAGTGGTTCTGAAATGACCCAGAGAGGAGGACGTTCTGGGTCTGAATGGACCCAGAGACATGAAGGTTCTTGCTCTAAATGGACCCAGAGAGGAGGACATTCTGGTTCTGAACGAACCTAGAGATGAGGAGGTGGTTCTGAACTTACCCAGAGAGGAAGAGGTTCTGATTCTGAACGGACCTAGATAGGAGGATTTTCTGGTTTTGAATGGATACAGAGAGGAGGAGGTTCTGGTTCTGAACAGACCAAGAGAGGAACAGGATCTGGTTCTGAAAGGACACAGAGAGGAGGAGGTTCTGGTTCTGAACAGACCAAGAGAGGAACAGGATCTGGTTCTGAAAGGACACAGAGAGGAGGAGGTTCACGTTCT
>NW_015153213.1:0-2313 GCF_000732505.1 Cyprinodon variegatus | reverse complement strand
GAATGGACCCAGAGAGGAGGACATTCTGGTTCTGAACGAACCTAGAGATGAGGAGGTGGTTCTGAACTTACCCAGAGAGGAAGAGGTTCTGATTCTGAACGGACCTAGATAGGAGGATTTTCTGGTTTTGAATGGATACAGAGAGGAGGAGGTTCTGGTTCTGAACAGACCAAGAGAGGAACAGGATCTGGTTCTGAAAGGACACAGAGAGGAGGAGGTTCACGTTCTGAAACAGACCTAGAGAGAAAGAGTTGGTTCTAAATGGATGCAGAAAGAATTAGGTTTCGAACTGACAGAAAGAGGAAGATGTTCTGGTTCGTAAAGGATGCAAAGAGTAAGAGGTTCTGGTTCTGAGCGGACCCAGAGATACGGATCCAGAGAGGAGTAGGTGGTTCTGAACAGCCCCAGAGAAGAGAAGGTCCTGGTTCTGAACCGACCCAGATATGAGGAGGTTCTGATTCTGAACGGACCCACAGAGGAGGACGTTCTGGTTCTAAATGGACCCAGAGAGGAGGATGTTCTGGTTCTGAATGGATACGGGAGGACGAGGTTCTGGTTATGAATGGAGCCTGTAGCGGCAACTTCGCAGCCACCACTTTAGAGTGGAAGTATAGATCAGATCCAACGCGCGTCTTCAAAAAATAAAGGCATTTATTTGTCTTTCACTAACATATGAATGTATAAAATAAAAGCGCTCACGCGGTTGAAAAACTGTTTGTCCCTTCCACTATACCTGAGCGGCAGGTGACAACACCTATTAATCAAATCAGCTCAATGTCACGCCCACCAGACAGGAAGAGCAGCAAATAAACAAATCAGAACTAAAACAGACATATTTCCAGCTAAAGATTCAAAACTAAATCAGGAGAATTAGAATGCGAATAAGTTCAAAATAAATTCAGAAAAAACAAAAGAGATGCAAAACGGCTCCAAGATTCCGGCCCCTAATTGATCATCCTATGGCAATTAAACACATACATTCNCCAGAGAGGAGGAGGTTCACGTTGTGAAACAGACCTAGAGAGAAGGAGTTGGTTCTAGATGGACGCAGAGGTGAGCAGGTTCTGGTTCTAAAAGAACCGAGAGAGGAAGAGGTTCTGGTTCTGAACAGACCCAGAGAGGAGGAGGTTCACGTTCTGAAACAGACCTAGAGAGAAGGAGTTGGTTCTACATGGATGCACAGAGGAGGAGGTTCTGGTTCTGAACGAATCCAGAGAGGAAGAGGTTCTGGTACTGAACAGACCCAGAGAGGATGATGTTGTGGTTCTAAAAATGCAAAGAGAGGAGGATGTTCTGGTTCTGAATGAATACGGGAGGACGAGGTTCTGGTTATGATTGGAGCCAGAGAGGAAGAGGTTCTGGTTCTGAACAGACCAATAGAAGGAGAGATGCTGGTTGTGAATGGACCAAGAGAGGAAGGGCTTCTGGATCTGAACGGACCCAAAGATGAGGAAGTGGTGGTTCTGAATGGACTCACGGAGGAAGAGGTTTTGGTTCTAAATGGACCCAGAGAAGAGGATGTTCTGATTCTAAATGAACCCAGAGATGAGGAGGTGGTTCTGAACAGCCCCAGAGAGGAAGAGGTTCTGGTTCTGAACGGACCCAGAGATGAAGAGGTTCTGGTTCTCAATGGATGCAGAGAGAATTAGGTTTCGAACGGACAGAAAGAGGAAGATGTTCTGGTTCGTAAAGGACGCAGAGAGGAAGAGGTTCTGGTTCTGAGCGGACCCAGAGATACGGATCCAGAGATGAGGAGGTGGTTCTGAAGGGACACAGAGAGGAAGAGGTTCTGGTTTTCAATGGACTCAGAGAGGAGGAGGTGGTTCTGAATGGACCTAGAGAGAAAGAGGTTTTGGTTCTAAATGGACCCAGAGAGGAGGTCGTTCTGGTTCTGAACAAACCCAGTGATGAGGAGGTGGTTCTAAACGGCCCCAGAGAGGGAGAGGTTCTGATTCTGAACGGACCAAGATATAAGGATTTTCTGGTTCTGAACGGATACAGAGAAGAGGACATTCTGGTATTGAACAGTCCAAGAGAGAACAGGTTCTGGTTCTGAACAGACCCAGAGAGGAACAGGATCTGAGAGGAGGAGGTTAACATTCTGAAACAGACCTAGAGAGAAGGAGTTGGTTCTAAATGGACGCACAGAGGAGGACGTTCTGGTTCTAAATGGACCCAGAGAAGAGGATGTTCTGGTTCTGAATGGATATGGGAGGAAAAGGTTCTGGTTCTGATTGGAGCCAGAGAGGAAGAGTTTCTGGTTCGGAACAGACCAAGAGAAGGAGAGATTCTGGTTCTGAATGGACCCAGAGA
>NW_015153212.1:13829-14918 GCF_000732505.1 Cyprinodon variegatus | reverse complement strand
CTAAGGTTAGTGTAACAGATTCAGGCTTAAAACATGTAATCATAATATGGATAAATCACTGGGTGACATAAGGTGCTGTCTTGTTGCAGAACTGCCCTCTGGGAAAGGATTGCGTTACCATGGAATGTAATACTTTTACTTTGAAGAATTATTCAGACGTTCACTTTTCCTTGGAGGGAGATGTGCATTTCAGAAATCTAAAAGACTACGCATCAGTATGTACTGTGACAAGTAAAGACAAAATACGCCCCACATATCTGCAAAATGTCTTTTAACTGTCCTGCTCTTGCTTTAAAGAATATGCCTTTCCTGAATCAATTTACTGGAGACAATCGAGAGGTCCATTTTACAAGCTTTATACAAATTGACTACGATGCTGGTAGATACATGCTGGATGAGGTATGTATTAGTTGCACTGCTGTAATACCATGTTAAAGGAAATGAAGATAGTAATAATCTTAGTTTTGGTTTCAGAAGAAGATGCAGATTGACAAGAAACTAAAGGTATCAATGTTTACTAGTCTTACCTTTACTTATTTTTTATTACAAATCAATCTTTCTTTAAAAAGGCATAACTCTGCTTTATTTTTTTCTTCCTCTTCTAACAGGCTAATGTTCTTGTTGAGTTCACTGTGCCCCAAAATAGACCACTTATCATTGGAACTGGAGTAGTGCTGGGAATTTTGCTTCTTTTCTTGATTGCATTCATTATGTACAAGGTGAGATTTTTAGTCTTTGGTCTGAAGAATTTAATTGATTTTATTGTGTTTGTTCTAACTGCTTTTTGTGCTTGAAGTGTGGCTGCTTCAAGAGGAAAACCCTTGAGGATTATCAAAACGAAGAAGACAATCTCTCTGCTCAGAATGGGTGTGCATCTGATTTGTCTCATGATAAAGCTGAACAAGTTGAGGAGGAAAAAGCTTTAAATAAAGATGAAGAGAAAGGCAGCATCTCTGCTGCTTTGGAATGAGACCAAGAGGCGGCGATCATTTGGGCTGAACTAATTCAAACATGAAGGATGTTGGCCATACAATCCACCAATTAAAGGGAAATTAGAATGAAAAACGTCCCGACTTGATAAAATAGGAT
>NW_015153212.1:11127-12659 GCF_000732505.1 Cyprinodon variegatus | reverse complement strand
TTGCTTGTGAAGATTTTAAGCCATAAGATCAGATGGTTCCTTATTTTTCTCAGTAAATCAAAGAGAAATGTTTCCTATGTAGTTATCCATTATCATATTTTACTGTAAAATCAAAAACCCAATGACTAAAATAAGAACTTAAAAGAATGACTAATCGCTCATTTTGAAGTCCAAGATTGTGACTGGCAGATAGTTCATATTTTATTTGTTGTATCTCTTGCTGGGGCTAAGTAACCCTCCAAGCAGTAGAGACTAGCCAATAGAGGGCGCTAGGGTGCTGCCCCACCAGCCCAATAACTTTGACTAAGACATAAATAAAAATAAATTGAAATTAAATTATAACATTAAAATATTTCAAAATATATTGAGGGTCTGACCCAGCATGGAAAAAGACAGGTTGGACTGATTTAAAGCACTTTTTTTTTTTTTTTTTTTTTTTTTTTTTTTAGAAAAGGCAAAGAATGATGAACAATCTGGGATTCACATGGAAAATAATATAATATAGTAGATTTTTTCTAGATGTTTGTTAGTTTGCATAGTTGCTCTTAAATAAACACATTCTCAGAAAATATATCGTTTTTATATATTAAATAAAGCTTCTCCATAATTAAAATGGTATATTATTTTTTTAGGTTTGTGACACAATATTGGACCATGTAAAACAAATGTATCTTCACAAAGCCTCAGAAAGGCAAGATTTATGTACAAAATGTAGATCTGTACATGAAATTATGTTTTGTTATTACAAAGTGTTTTATAATGTTTTTGGCATTCATATCAATATACTGGTGTGATAATTTAGTATACGTTTGATTGGTTTTTTACCCTCTGCACCAGCCGCCACTGCCTCCAGAAACAAGAGATGTTTATGTGACTTATGTTTCCCCCTTAAACTGATGATAATTGATTGGTTTCATAAACTTTTATAAGTAATACTAAAAAAGTAAAGAATTTGTTGTTTTATACTTTTAGGTTTGCAGCTTGAATAGCATTAGAAAGAAAGTGTTGAATGGGTGCAGTCGTTATGAAAAAGCTTTGCACATTTCACACAGAAAATACCTAGAGATGAAAAAAATATGCAAATTTCTCACATGTATCCAAATTATACTTTAAAACAATTCCACATTTGAATGACCATAAATAACAGTAAAATACAGCTAAAGTATTTTCTGTATCAGCAAGCAAAAAAAAAAAAATGCAAAGGTTAAATATTTGTTGAGTTTCTGGTCAGTTAAAGATAATATTTTTTATGAATTCTGAATTTACATAATATAAACAGAATAATCCTATTTAATAAAGTTAGAACTGTTGAATACCCATAATTCTTTGCTGGCATGTATTATTTTCAATATACAACCTGTGTGTCATATTCTTTATATTTGAGGTACTTCTGTATATATAAATGAGTTTCTTTTTGCAATAAAAATTAATAAAGATGAATAAAGATGGAAAATCTGTATGTGTGTGAATTTAATGTCTACCACAAAGAGCCAACCAGAACATTTTGCTCTGATGTTTCTCCAGGTATCTGT
>NW_015153212.1:7206-8542 GCF_000732505.1 Cyprinodon variegatus | reverse complement strand
GGTCACTTTTCCAGAGTAGGAGTTACTGCCCCTGGTGCTCCAATGACCATAGGCACTACAGTTGCCTTCACCTTTCTGGCTCTTTCTAGTTCCTCCCTGAGCCCTTTTCCAATATCTCATATTCTTTTCCTGATGTTACTATCATCTTTTTGATGTGGCCAAATAGATCATTACAACCATTTTCTGCTACTTATCAATGGTCACAATGTCTGGGTGGTTGGCAATAACCAGTTTGGCTGTTTAATCTAGAAGTCCCACAAGATCTTAGCTCTGTTGTTCTCCACCAGCTAATTGTCACTTAATGATTAATCTTTGTGAATCAGAGGAGTTCTGGCTTTTTTTTATTATGATGAAAAATGTAACGATGACATCTAGTGACAAGATTTTAAAACAGCAAGATGTAATATTTTAATTTCTAAAGCACTTTACATGAAAATCCTAAAGTGTTACAAAGTAACACTAGAAAGCAATATTTAAGAAATAAAACTATTAATCAACACATTAAACAACATATAAAACCAACATTAAGTGATCAGTTGTAAAACCTAGAAAACAACTTAAAATTATTTTTAAGACTTTATTGTCTGTGGTATTCTTAAGTGTAATAGAAGCACATTCCATAAGTGGGGGGCGACTGAGGTAAGACAGAACTAGCAGGGGGAAGGTAGCCCTAGGGTGTGTATTAATAGTGTAGTTCAGGGTTAACAAATTAAAAATCATCAGGGTCCGAAGAAAATCGTCAACCAGTAAAGGCCTGGAGACATTTTTTTATTATAATCCATTACTTTAAAAAGAATTTAACACTGAAATAAGATGCTTTTTAATCAATGTATTTTTATGCATCAATGCTATAAATTGAATTTTTATAACATTTTATACAATTAAATGTAGGCTATAATATTAATATAATAATATTTATGTTTAAAAAAAAAAAAAAAAGAAGAAAAAAAGAAAATTTTTCCATTTTAAAATTTGAAGTATTTTTTGAAGTGGAGAACAACAATTGTTCAGTTTGGTATATACACAATATCCGTTTCACATATTTTATAAAACACCTGAACTGACCGTTTGTTTTTGTTTTTTTCTCTCATTTATGCAGTAATGAGAGTAGTGGGCTTAACCTGAGTGAAGTTTGTGCTTTTGACCTTTCGATTAATATCTTCAAAGCCAAAGCAGCACAAACGACAAACCATCACAAATGGAGTCGAGTTAATTGACACCCATTTCGTCTAATTTGAAGGGGGGGGTGGGAATGATATTAGTGTTGTTATATCAGGGATAACCAACCTTTTTATGGCTGAGGGCCACTTCAAGGGTACTGAGACGTAGGAAGGGC
>NW_015153212.1:4186-5371 GCF_000732505.1 Cyprinodon variegatus | reverse complement strand
GTGGACCTGGAAATGCAATTAGTTGTAAGTAATAGCTGTACAGTTTGTTTTTATTATTTTTTTTCTGAACCTGGCCAACCCCCATCTATTCAGCAATCACAAACATGGCCAGAGATTTCCTAAACAATGCTGGAACTTCCTAAATCCGGTTCCTGTTACAGCTCAAGCTGAAAATAATTTAATACATCTCATACATCACATGAGATTTATATCACAGCCTCCGCAGTTTAGGTATTTCCTCTAGAGACACATCCTTTCTTTGTGCCCGTTCAGGTCAGAACTCTTGATGAACTGCAACAACAGAGCTGCGGGTATAGTGCAAATCTACCCATTTGTAGAAACAGAACGCCTGGAGCTGCTTTTGGAGTAAAACAGAAGAATTTGTGATTCATATTGCACACTGTCTGCAGAGTTTATTTCATGTCAAGATGCTCAAGCACCAACAATTTTATGTGCTTCTCTATGTGGCAATAGCAGGTAAGTAAAAAAACATTTAATCTGGTATTGCTAATTATTATTACTTTTTGTTTGTTTTGAACACATGGTGTCAATATCCAAACTATTCTATAAGAATAAATTATATGCGGGGAGTAAAAATTGGTTTGCATTCAGCTCACTCATTAACTTTAGTGAGCTGAGTGGACATTTAATTTCAGTTTTAATAAAAACAAATGATTGTTGAACATTGGAATATGAGATATGGAAAAACTGCTACATGCATACTTTTGACTCTGGGTAATAATAAAACAGTAAGTTGGAAAAATTGATCTGAAGTTGAGAAGTTGTTTAATTTTTTATTTCTGTGATGGTTGGAGGATTAAACAGATCATAACAGGAATAAATAGCTGGAAGGGTTTTCTTTGTAAGCTGGAGCCCAACTCTTCAGATGTTAACTACTATGTGCCACAGAAAGCAAGTGCTGCATGTCTGTACCATGAAAAAATGAAACTGGGGTGGGAAAAGAGAGCATTGACTCCTGCAGCTTTTGTTTTCTGTCAGCTAGAAACTTCTCTATCAAAAAACTACAACTTCATTGGGAGGGTAGAGTTGGTTAAAACAACAGTTTATGAATATGATGTTACATATATCAAAATACCTAAATATTTGTTGCATCTGTCATTTTTTTTTTACTCTGAACAGTTAATAAGGTTGGACAGTGAGATAGAAGCTGCTTACCTGGTAAAG
>NW_015153212.1:0-1170 GCF_000732505.1 Cyprinodon variegatus | reverse complement strand
TGATGGTGTCTGATCAGGCCACAAAAATTATTAATTTCAAGAGTTCTGCATCTCTCTGGAAAACCTTTGGTATTTGTAATGTTTCGTTGTCATTTCCATTCCTTCTTTGGTCTGTTTTGCCCAGAGATCAGTATCAGCTAAATAATAATGCACTCCTTGATATAAGGTGTTCGCCACCTTAGGCCACACTCCCCTTACTACCCCTGCTGTGGTTGAACATATTAATAAGTCAAGTACATCAAACTTGGAGTTAGAAACTATTCCTTAAACTCATGACATGATTAAAATACTCACTTTCCTTATATTTGTGCACACTGATTAAATCACATAAAATGAAGATGAACAAACAACATTAAGGTTTAGAACAAATCTGATTGATATTTCGTGGCTAGACCTTAGACAGGCACAATTTAATTATAGGAAAATGTGAAAGTTTTGTGAGATTATAACACTTATGGTACTTTTCATGCTTTTCAGCTGCAGCCATTCTGTTTTGTTCAGCTTTCAACATTGACAAGGACAACCCTACTACTTATTATGGTAATCGGGAAGATTTCTTTGGGTACAAGGTTCTTCAGTATTCATCGGGCAACAAAAAAGGGTGAGCTTTGCATCTGTGCATTCTGGTTCTCCAAGTCTGACGAACATACAGAACACCAATGTTGATAAAATAGATGGAAGATAACCGTCTTCTGAAAATTTTCTGTAATGAATTGGATCAGTTTATGGACAGAGATGTTTCACAATATTACATCATTTTAATAACACCTTCCTAATAAGAGCATACACTTTACTGTTTCTTAAAATAAATTTTGTGGCTTTAATCTGAAACCACTGTGTTTCACAGGATAATTATCACTGCTCCGCTGCGGTTGAATGGATCTGGAGGAATAGTCAAGCATGACCAAGATGGATACGCAAAGTGGTTCAGTCCTAAAGGTATACAAATATTTCACACATACTATCACTGTTTTATGAATGAATTGAAAAAGGACTTACAGTAATACAGATGTCCAACCCTCCATCCACAGGGTTGTGATGGGACTTGTGCCTATATCCAGCAGTCTATGCGCGAAAGACAGGGTACACAGTGGTCAATTTCCCAATCAACCTTACAGACATGATTTTGGACTGTGGGAGCAATATGGAGTACTCAGGGATAATCCACGC
>NW_015153211.1:11893-14918 GCF_000732505.1 Cyprinodon variegatus | reverse complement strand
GCTAACATATCAGTCGCATAATGGATGTTGATTCAGTCGGTAAAAAGTGACTGATGGAGTTAAATAAGCTTTGGTTTGATGGTTCTTTGCTGTCTGAACAGCTTGCTGGGCTGAATATTTCCCCCTGAAAATGTTTGTTCATCTCGACGTCATCTACAACTTAAAAGGCTCTCCACCTTCATGTGTAGCTTTATGGAGTCCTATTCCAATAACGGCTGTCACTACCCGATCCGTCTCGGACGCAGAATCCGTACCATCAGCTAATATGCGCATCCAGATATACATCCGGGTCGCTCTCGATTTATTTTGTAAAAAAGGCCTAAATTATGTTTTTCCCTCCCCAAAAATAGTAAGCGTACTAAAATACAATGTGTTAAAGGTTAACAATGTATTTCCTGAGAAAATAAATGTCTGTTTTATCAGTCGTCGGTGCCCGATCTGTACAGGAGCTAACTTTCTTGGCTTTGGATGTCAACATAAATCTAGTCTTTTTGAGTTTTATGTTTCTTTCTTTCATGTTAAAGTTATAGTATATAGTGCGTAAAAAAAAAACTAAAATGTAAATAAAAATGGTTTAATCAAATTTGCTGGTCTACTCTGAGCATGACTAATGATGATGTCAAAGAAGCAGTTTAACTGAACATTTAAAAAGCATCAACATTGTCTCAGAAAAGTCAAAACTTTTTTTTAAAGATGTGTATTAGCGTTCTTTAGTGAGTTAAGGATAGAAATAAGTAATTTAAGTACCATAATTACATTATTTATTTCCAAAGTTTTTTTTTTTTTAGTTAAGTTTATTCTACCTTATTGTTTGATATCTGTTTTAAGATGATTGTTTTTGGTCATTTAGTCATGTTCCTTTGTTTTTGGTTAGTTATGATTAATTTGTGTGAATTATTTTTATAAATAGGCTGTCAATGGTAGGACCAGCATGCATCTGGGTGGGCGTATGGTTTTTTACCTGCACAAGAGAAGCATGGAGGAAATGTTTGTCTTCTTCTGTTTGCTTATCTGAGGAAAAATTAACTGGGAAAACTAAAGAAGTTTACCTGAAACATTTTTTTCGTTTGCCTGCGTAAATTACTTAGTCCATGGTGGATTTCTTTTTTGTGTCATCAAAACTGGACCACAACACAATGACAATGGCAATTAATGATAGACTCACTAACAGCATCCGGAGCCTGTTTGTGGCGGTTACCATAGCGACACTGCATGTTGATGACGAAGTGCAGCAAGGTGTCCAAACCCTCGAATGACTTGTCGTTCTCAATATGTGTACTTGTGTGTTCTCATATGCTCATGTACTCGTGAAACGTCATCAGCCTCTGTTCTAGTAGTGAGAAGCATAGATAATGCGTAATTTTAAAAACATTTCTGAAGTTGAGAGGACCGCGGCAATCAGCAGACCTCCAAAGGGTAATGGCAGCCAGGTCTAATCATAGCCCGTCTGCAGCAGCCCTCTTTGCCTAGCCGTGTGTGAAGGACTGCTGGCTCTGGTGGCAATTTTTTTGTTTTATTTGGCAAAATGTGTTTATCTGAATGTGTTAACCATTATACCCCCGATAAATGAAACAGTACTAATTTATAATTATCTACAGACTATTAATAGCAGGCGGTGAAATGCAGCTCCAGACGAGCCGAGTGCGTGATGACGTCACGAGTACGCTTCTGTTCCAATTGACCCATGTTTATGCTGCATGCTCCCATTCTCCCCAAGTCCACACTTTCCTGTGTTCTTCTCAAGAACATACTTGGCGAGGACCCCAGTCTGTACTTGGGTTATTGTGAGTTAAGAAACGGACAGCTGCACTACTAAAGGCTCTGCAAATCTAAAACACCATGCAGTTCCTTGGGAGATCTAGATCATCAAACAACAGTCAGTTTCAGTACAATTTATTTTTAGTTTACCATAATTTAAGCAAAAATTGAAACAAATAAAAAAATACAGAAGACATGACATAGGCGTCCTCATTAGTAGGCCTACTTATGGCCCTGACTGCAATGGAGGAGAGTCTACCGCAAAAAAAAAACAAATTTGCTAGAAGCCAAGGGCGGGACTGGTTAAATGTTTATTAAAACATATTGAAATGAACATAGACAATTGAACCAAGACCTAACACATTGTTCTTTAAAATCAAAATATTAATATCAATATTATTAATAAACTTTTATTATATTGATAAACTTAATAAGATAAACATATTAATGAAAGTGCAAGCATTATAAACCGAAAAGGCATTACTGTGCTGCTGTACGATCCTATCGATCACTGCTTTCAAATAGTGGGAAAAAAAAAAAGAATCAAATCAGTTGTATTCTCTCTCATGGCTCTTATCTGCATTTTCCCTGAGTCCATTCAACTGAAAAATCTGAATATATAAAATAAAATACAAAACTCTATGGCACACAGACAAAGCAATACTCTCTTGAAAGAAAAATCATGTCTTAGTAGTGCAATGTCTTGTACTAAGAAATGTAAAAATTTTGTGATGAATCACGGCAGCGGATCCAGAATTCAGTCAGAGGTTCTTTAAAAAGGAATTTTGTACACAAAAAGCAGACCAATACCAAAAAGGACAGAAGAATCAAAAAGACTACAGAAAAACATCCAGAATTTCGTGGGAAGAGAGACTGAGGTAACATGAGGGGAGCTGATTTTGCAGGTGATAGAGATGGACACGAGGGGCAGGTGGGATCCACACACCAGGCACACAATTCCAGGAGGTGAACGGAAGGCACAGTCAGGGCAAAGCTCCACGTCTGTAAGTTGCGCTCCGTCTCGATAAGAGTATCGTGCAGATCCCACCTGCCCCTCACTCAGCATCGTGTCTATCTCTATCACCTGCAGGATCAGATCTGCCCCTCCTTCCATCCAGGCTCCTTTTATTTTGGCTTCAATCAGCCTCTTCTTGGAATAGGCTGGTTCTAATGGTAATAAATATGATCCAGGGGGCCATGGATAACTAATTTGCAGGCCTTGACTTTGACATATGAGTCTAAAGTATAAGTTATTAATCAATATGAT
>NW_015153211.1:8171-10979 GCF_000732505.1 Cyprinodon variegatus | reverse complement strand
CACTATGGAAGCCATTCTGAAGCAGCCAGGGGGGGATTCTGCATGAGCCAAATAGCAGAGACAGGACCAATCGTCAAAATTTTGGTGTCGATCATTCAATTTCATCCTGGACACTACAGAAAATGGGCTAAAAGTGTTAAAAACCGGAATTTTCCTTTAAGAAAAAAAAAATAGAAATTGTAAAAACTTGTATGACTGTATTCCTGTGTATCCATCAGTAGTTAAAGGAAAAGGGTCAGTGAATGCAAATTCTACCATTTAAAACAATGACAGCGTTATTGTCGCTGCGTGATCTGAAGCCTCATTTGGAGCTTTTAAACAGGCTTTTGTGAAACTTTGTTAATTTGCTGCTCTAATATTATAGATTTTTTTAGAATAAAAAGATATAAGATGTGCATAATCAAAAAATAACAAATACAATTATAGAACATTCAGTATTGTAAGAAAGCCCACAATGTTTCTGAATAAATACTGCACCATAGCTATCTGACGCTTGCGAATGCATCACACTGGTCTGTGAACGCTGTGCTGTGTAGATGTGCGTTGGATTTTCCGCTTAAGACAAAGCTTTGCAGTTTCCAAACTCCCATCAGCTATCACTGTTTATTGTTGTGTGTGAATAACAAGAGACTGCAACACATAAATCAGCTGTACCTTGGACAAAATCTTTAGATTTAATGTTGTTCATGACACCCGTAGTTTTGTAAATGAATCTGCAAAATAACCAAATGTTTTTCCCCACGAGAGGTATATTTAAATGTTTTTATATTATTAATATAAAAACAAGTAGCTCGATTTGTCATATTTTAATCCATTTTCCTCGTCGATAGTCGCAGTTGTACAGAGCCAGCCGTGCCCCGTGGCTGATGATGCATATCTCGGAAGACATGCTCTTTTCGGCTTAACTCTGGACCGCGGTCCGCTAATCCGTGACCTCTGCATTAAACCAAAGCCAAGAGTAACGAGTAACGTTTGTTTTAAAAATGTAAGGAATAGACAGTACAGACATTTATGCGAAAATGTAATGATTAAAAGTCAGAAGTAGGAAGAAAAAAAAATGTAATGGAGTAAAGTATAGATACCTTAAAAGTGTACTAAATTTCAGTAAGCAAATATTTGTACTTTGTTACCTGACACCTCTGATTTTGTAAATTCCGTTTATATGTTATCTTTAAATTTTATTTGAATCTGTTTAATGTTTGAATTAAAGCTTAAAGGGGAACGCCGTTTTTTTTTTTTTTTTTTTTTACATTGGGCCCTTTATTTGACATTACATCATGTTCTACTCAACCATATAGGTTTTGTGTGGTTTGGAGCTGTTCTGAAGATATTCCGTACATCCAAGTAACGTCTTCCTATGGACAAACAAGTTGAAGGCACAAACTAAACTGTTCATAATTTATCATTCATGGTACGCCAGCATTCATAACATGTAGGTGAATCACTGTTCCCCAGACATCCGCAGTTATATTAGTTATATTTATATGTTTTAAAAACAAAGCGCCGTGTGTTACATGTACCATTGTATAAAGCTTAAAACCAGTTTTACTTTTCATATTCTTGCAAAGAAAAATGTTTTATCCATTGTAAACCTGGTTTTTAAGTTTAATGTTTATTTTTCTTTTGTTCTAATATTTGATTGTCTGTTATTTATTGTAGTGATTTGCTCACTCTGGAGTGGATATGCTAAAGGTAAGAGAGGTTTATTCATCTATTTTTCTCTGTTTTCCTTCTCAGCAGATCATAATTGAATTCATAATCCACCACCTGGTGGGGAAGGGAGAGAAGACACAAAAACACAACCCACATAAACTGGATTCCTAACATGCTTTTATTATTCTGGTTCCTGCAGTTTCGATTATGTACATGAAAAACGCCTTCCAGCCGTCACAAACAGTAGTGGAAATTCCCCAAGAGCCGATAGGGCCAGTGGCTGCTGTTTGAGGGGATTTCAAGCGACAGAGCCCTGTCGTCATGTGGGGGTCTGAGCTGCTCCAACAGCGAAATAATATTCTTAATCAGAATCTTGATGAACTGACTGCACAGATGAAGTTTTTAGGTGGATTTAATCACTTAAAATCTTTTAAAACTACATTTTACAAGCTTATCACTGCAAATATAGGAAAGCCACTCTGTGCCAATGAACATAGAAGCAGCAGAAGCATCGGATGCATCTGTACACACTTTAGGTCCTTAGAAGAAAGCTAAATGGCAAGAACAAGTCTCGGGCAGTAAATCGCTACACTCTACTAGTAATCAAATACCCTGCTGGAAAAAGATGGCCAAAGGATGAGATAAAGGCCCCATATGTTAAAACCTAAAAGCTCCTAACCATGCACAGAGGGTTCCACCCCAAATCCAGCAATGCAGCTACTATTCAGAATAAAACATCCATCCAACATATGACATGCTCAGTGAATCTCTCAGACAATAAGGAAGAGGAGACTGGGTACTGGAGGTTCTGTCATGGGAGGACAAGCCCCTACACAGGATGTACTACTGAAACGTAACTGTGTTATGTAACCTAACAAGTGGCAGGTGTGAGCAAATCCTACCAAAGGCTAGACAGAGCTGGACTGAAGGACTGCACAGAGGCACCCATCATGGCTGCACAGAAGCAGGCCCTGAGAACCAGAGCAATAGACCTTTTTCACGACAACCGGAAGCTGCGTCTGAAAGGGCTGGAGCACTTCCTGTTTTACTCAGAAAAATGTCTCTCCTCCGGTGCTTTTCGTCATCCTTACTTAGTTTGCCAACACTTTCTTACTTAGTTTGCCAACACTTTCTTTCGCGGATGCGGAGGAAATC
>NW_015153211.1:0-7420 GCF_000732505.1 Cyprinodon variegatus | reverse complement strand
GGGGGAATTCGCCGCAGCGATTTCCTCCGCATCCGCGAAAGAAAGTGTTGGCAAACTAAGTAAGGATGACGAAAAGCACCGGAGGAGAGACATTTTTCTGAGTAAAACAGGAAGTGCTCCAGCCCTTTCAGACGCAGCTTCCGGTTGTCGTGAAAAAGGTCTATAGAGGCCCACATCTACCACGCTGGACAAGACCCCAGGTCCAGACTGTGCAAAAAGGCACATTCAGGGACATAACTGCAGGATGTACAGGAACATCTGTGCACAGTATGGGCTAGAAACCTCAAGATCAAAATGGGAAACACTTTGACAACTCCATCAGCAGCATGCCAGGAAATACAACAGACATCTCGGTCCGGAAAACCTCAGTTCTAGAATCTGTCATGATTAATATAAGAGATCTGACCCACACGCAGAGAACCACTCAGAGAACCAGGGGAAAAGTTTAACAGGTTTATTAAGGTGACTGTACAGGAGTTGAATCAGGACCTCAGGGAACTGGTGAACCGGAACTGAAAATCCTGGAGAGGAGATCTCAGTGATCAGTTCATGGGCTGTAGGAAAAACTGTTTGAGTCTTTAGCACAGTGGAAGCGGGACTCACGTTTGAGGGGGTTCTTGTCTTTCCTTGATCCAGTTGATGTGGGTTTATCCAGAGAAGAGGGAACTCGTTGGAGAGCGGACAGGTAAACATTCATTGGACCCTGAGGAATAATGGAGCGGACTGTCACTTAGATTTCCGATAGGGACTTGAACGGCACATGTGTAAGGTTTCCCCTGCTCTGTGTGAACTCTTTTAATCCTTCCAGGGGGAGAAGGCCAGGCATCCAGTTACACAGGAAGGCTTCCTGCTGAAAAGGCAAAGAAAAAAACAAAGTTAGACTCAGAGAAACAAAGACTCAGATTAGACTCAGCTAAACTCAGCTTGGCTAGAGTACCCAAAACTGGCAAACACTCAGGCGTCGAGGTAGTGTCAAATACTCTTCAGTGAAGAACCAACGAGCCGCAGGTGTGCAGGAAGGCCAATGAGAACAGGGCACCACCTGGTGGTGGAGGGAGAGAAAAACACACAAACAACCCACACAAACTGGATTCCTAACAGTACCCCCCTCAACGACCGTCACCCGGCGGTCCAGCAGAGTTGGAAGGGTGGGATGAACGAAAATCCTCAATTAACGAAGGATCCAGGATGAAAGATCCTGGGACCAAAGAACAGTCCTCAGGACCATAACCCTCCCAGTCGATCAAATACTGCCACCCACGTCCAAGGCAATGGGCATCAATGATCCTGCGAACGGTGTAGGCAGGGTGACTGTCAACATCCAAGGGAGGAGGGGGCTCAGCGGGTGGGCACAAGGGGTGGACAGGACAGGCTTAAGTTGGGAGAAATGAAAGGTAAGGTGGATCCTGAGAGTGGAGGGGAGGCAAAGGTGGACAGCAGAAGGACCAATCGTCCTCTCTACCTCATAAGGACAGATGAAGCATGGAGACATCTTCCTGGCCATGGACTTAAGGGGAATATCCCGAGTTTAGAGCCACACCCTTTGGCCTGGCGTGAACGTAGGGGCGACCCTCCTCCTGCGGTCAGCCCACCTACGGTTCAGTTCTGCAGACCGTCCGAGAGCTGCTGCAGTCCTGTTCCTGACAGCTCTGCAGTGGCGGATGTGGTGCTGAAGTCAGGGAACAGCAATCTCAGCCTCCTTGGCCGGAAAAAGAGGAGGCTGATACCAGAGAGAGACCTCCAATGGGGAGAGTTTGGTGGCAGATGAGACATGTGTGTTGTGGGCATACTCAACCCAGGGGAGAAACTGGCTTCCAACTCCTGGTTGATACGTCCACACAAACTGGATTCCTAACAGAATCAGCAAAGATACTTTGCTGAAACCCAAGCTCCCAGGCCTCTACCAGAGGCTATATATATATATATATTAGGGCTGCAACTAACGATTATTTTAAAAATCGATGAATCGGCCGATTATTTTTTCGATTAATCGATGAATCGGACAAAAAATATTTTTTATATTTTATACTCTTTATTCCAAAATAAACATTTTAGACAGAACAAACAAGCACACAAGTACAGGTTGCTCATTAACTGTACTGGTGCAATATGAAAAATAAATGTTTGTGTTAAAACTACGCAAACTTACATGAGAAATGTAGCTGTACATCCACAAAATATAGGCTACTTTGTTTCATAAAGCGCAAAAAAAGAATTTTTTGTTTTTAAAAGCCCCTAAGGGGTTCAAACAATAGGCCCCCCCCATTTCAACAAATGAGTTTTTTTAGACTAATAGAGTTCTGCCTTTTAAGACAGGAAAGTATAGCAGTTAAAGTTGCTACTTGAGAAAATACTGAACCATAGAGATAAAAATAGCCCTGTGATTCAAATTATAAATTGTATTTGGAATAAAAATGAGAGAACTAGGGGTGCTAAAAAACACATCCTCCAAAGACAGATATTTACATGGGAATGTGGCAGATAATTAATTGACATATTACTGATCTTGCTGGATTTTATTCTGCTTTACTTCCATAAATTGCAGGATCTTCTTTACTTTATCTTTGCCAGAAGATTTAAACTTTAAAAGCCTTGCCCTCATAATTTGCAAGTTAATTTATTTATAAAGTAAATATAAACGCTGCTTAAGCTAATTCAAATGAAATTAAAAGTAAAATAAGTAGCCAACCTTATCACTGTCTGTAACCTACTAACACGGTAAGGAAAGCATCAGATGAGCTACCTGAGAAACTAACGTTACGTTTCCCCACTTTAAAACCAAACAAACATGGTGCTTCCGTGCCATGTTAATTTGTTTTGACAAAAGTTGCATGTTACGACTTTTTTCGCTTTACAAAGCGCAGGCTATTTTAATTATTGTGATCAATTTGCGCCGTCAATCCGGGTGCATGCGCGCTTCATTTGCAGTCTGGACGCTGAGGGCTCTGACTGCAGCGCTGAGAGGGACTCCTGCGGGAAAACGGGGTTGGGGTGGGGGAGGCGCCCCACGGCAGAGTAGGAACGATACATGCTTTCACGTAAGAGTCTCCAAAAGCCGCCAGTGACACCGAAAAAAGTCGCCAGATTTGTCGCTAGTCGCTTTTTTGAAAAATAGTCGCTGGAGGGGTCTGAAAAG
Organism: Cyprinodon variegatus; assembly: GCF_000732505.1. Classification (NCBI taxonomy): domain Eukaryota; kingdom Metazoa; phylum Chordata; class Actinopteri; order Cyprinodontiformes; family Cyprinodontidae; genus Cyprinodon; species Cyprinodon variegatus. Next base: position 4,284 of record NW_015153211.1, on the reverse strand, counting down.
TCGCTGAGTTGGCAACACTGCACCCTGCAGCGCTGGCTCGCTCTGCCATATTTTTTCTTCTTCCCCCGCTTCAGTCAAGTGGATGTGATGATGGCGGCGGCGGATGACGCATTAATCGCGCGACACAACTAATCGATGATGAAATTGGTTGCCAACGCTTTTAAAAGTCGATTTTTATCGATTTTATCGATTCGTGCATGATATATATATATATATATATATATATATATATATATATATATATATATATATATAGCCTGAGAGGCCTGGGAGGTCTTGTTTTGTTTCCGTCTCCATCTCCTGATACGTTTTAACCTGTGTTCGACCTTTCAGACACTTCAACATCTTTTTCTGAATCCGACAAATTTGCATGGCATAGACAATTCACGTTTACAGTTTGAAGAACACCTGCTTGCTTCTGAGGATTTCATTTAGCTAACCATTGAGTGTTTGGGTTATATGACTCATTCATTTACACTAGTTTTCACTAGATGTGGATGGTGCCAATGATCTGCATTAGATGGAGCACATGACGTAAAATAAATATTTTTAAACATTAAACCAGGGGTACCCAATTAAAAATCAGCAGGGTCTGAATAAAGAAAATCATCAACCAGTAAAGGTCCAGAGACATTTTTAATGATCTGTTACTTTAAACAGAATTTAACACTGAAATGAATTGAGGTGTTTATGCATTCATGTTATACATTGAATTTTTAAATAAAAGAATATAAATTAAAAAAATGTTTTAAAGTAGAGAACAACAATCTTTCAGTTTGGTATATAGACAATTTCCTGATTCAATTTTGTTTTTTTCTTTCTTTTTTTTAACTTTAGGTGGTATCATACATGGGTTTTTAACAATGCGTCTGTGTGATCCTAAACACAAGAGAAATGAAGATAAAATAACTCAAATGCTGTCTGTAGAGTTACTGCTAAATTCACAATAAGCTCCATAATAATCATTAGTATCAATGATACACATAACTGAAGTAGATGAACTAGAATTACATTATTCGCATAGGCAACAGGTGATCTAGGCAGGTTCAGCACAATCTACCAAATAACTACCAGATAATAGGAAAAATATACAAAAATATGCATCAAAATAAAATTAACTTATTTAAATAACAATATTTGGTTACTTACTTTGGTCATTTATGCACACAAACACAAGGATTACTTTGGATGAAAGTCAGGTAACTCTGAGGCATTGCATCTGAACTAAACAAAGATGGATGAACATGTGATGTCATATCCTGAAACTAGCAATGTCAAAATAAGAGTCCCTAAACTAACTAAGGAAGTACAGTAAAATAACCAGGGAACACTACTTGTCAGACTAAAAGTCTGTAATGTCCATACAGTAGCCTTTTCTACAAGCACCTATCAAGCTTCTCATTTTGAGCCTAGATCCATATTTATTTTTGATTCTGTTCATGGTGGAGAATCCTGCTTCACAGCAGCAGGTTGTGCCAAACATACTCTAAATGTTCAGGCTCCGCTCCAGTCCAGCCAGGTCAAGATCCGCTATGCAATCGCACCAAACAGGAAAAAGAATGGCAAGAAGAATCGGTTTGTCAAACCAAAATATAGTAACAACAGATCGATAATAACTACAAATTAGAGCATAATTTATAATTCTTCTATATTTCAAAAAACTAACACCGTTTATTTAAAAGATTGGATGCAAACTATTGGTTATTATTATTAAAGTCAGTGTGATTAAACAGAAACAGGTTACCAGATGCATGCTCATCCTGTCAAGAATGAAAAATAAGACCAATGAAAACTCAGAGTTAAAACCAGAACAAAACCAAAACCATGACAGAGTCATTGGTTAGCTAAAGGAAATCATCAGAAGCAAGCAGATGTTGGATCAACCTGCTACTGTGAAGCAGGATTCTCCACCATGAACAGAATCAAAAATAAATATGGATCCAGACTCAAAATGAGCACCTTGATAGGTGCTTTAGAATGGTTTTGTCTCCATTCAAACCCAGGTTTAAAGCCGTGCAGGGCAGCATAAAGCCCACTGGTTCATTATGTCAGAAAAAAGAAAGAAAAAAACAAAATTGAATCAGAAAATTGTCTATATACCAAACTGAAAGATTTTTGTCCTCTAATAAAAAAAAAAATGGGCAGCATAAAGCCCACTGGTTCATTATGTCAGAAAAAAGAAAGAAAATAACAAAATTGAATCAGGAAATTGTCTATATACCAAACTGAAAGATGTTGTTCTCTACTTTAAAACATTTTTTTTATTTATATTCTTTTATTTAAAAATTCAATGTAAACAGGAATCCATAAACACCTCATTTTATTTCAGTGTTAAATTCTGTTTAAAGTAACAGATCATGAAAAATGTCTCTGGACCTTTACTGGTTGATGGTTTTCTTTATTCAGACACCGCTGATTTTCAATTGGTTACCCCTGGTTTAATGTTTCTAAATATTTATTTCACGTCATGTGTGCCATCCAATGCAGATCATTGGCACCATCCACATCTAGTGAAAACTAGTGTAATTGGATGAGTCATATAATGCAAACACTCATTGGTTAGCTACAGTAAATGAAATCCTCAGAAGCAAGCAGGTGTTCTTCAAACTGCAAACGTGAATTGTCTATGCCATGCTATAATGTCGGATACAGAAAAAGATGTTGAAATGTGTGAAAGGTCGGACACAGGCGAGAGCGTATCAGGAGATGGAGACCAACAAGACCTCCCTCATCTTTGGCCCTATCTCAAAGAATTTCTCAAAATAGTCGAAAAATTGAGCTTTAAATTCATATAGTGGCATCTGGGTATTTTATCTTAAAGGTTACTTTATACATTTATACTTTAAGTAGTTTTTGGAGCACACACTTTTCACTTTTACTTGAGTAAAGAGTTCTACTGTTACTTAAGTAACAAATGTGTGTACTTTTGACACCACTGCTCTACTCTCAAAACGCATTTGATGTGAACACCATAAAGCGTTTATATGCTCCTTTTTTTTTTTTTTTCTTTTCCCTAAGTGTTCAGTATTTTTTTATTTCATCAAATTACAGTTTTACTGATCAGAATGAGTACTGGAATAGATGATCACATAAAACTATGGCTTTCATATATAAGCTAGTTTATAAGAAATTGTGTGTTTTTATTATTGAAAATGATTGTTTATGTTAAAAATGTGCTTGTTTTACTAAACTCATTCTAAAATGTGTCGTCATATTTTGAGGTTTCTCCACTTTTAGGTTATCACTTGGTACCAATGACAATCATTCAGAAACAGTTTTTTTATGTAATACTTTGAACTGTGAACAGTTTCTAAGCCAACAGTGATGTAAGAACCCAATGAATCTGATGTATAGTGGAGACAAATTTACACTGAGATGTAAGATCTATGAATAATTAAATTAAATACTAAACAACAGTAATTTTTTTTTAAGATTATTAGATGGGGTTAAAGAAATATATTTTTAACCTACCTAACAAATCCCTAACAATACCCTCGTAATACCTCCCTGTTTGTGTCAGAACTAAAGTTTGCCCTAACTAGTTTATCTAATTGGGATAGTTCCTTGGTGAGGATAAAAAAGTCACCTTCATTATGTAAATGGCAAAGATTTGGGAATGGAATGAGAGCCTTGATCTAAGAACATAGTGTAATACTTTGATTAGGCTGGAGCCATGGATGTCTCCTAATTTACAAACGTGTATGATGTAATGATGTGATGATGTGGCAGACTGGAGTTGTATAAAATGCTTCTTTAACTGTGATTTGGGGCCGAATTCAATGAGGTGTGAGCCCGGTTGGTAAGCTTCTGTCATTCAAAGCAACTTCTGACAAAACAATTTCTGTCAAAATCTGTTGTCATGTCTGAAGGTTATTTAATTGATTAACATTATGAAGTGTTTTTTAAAGAGTTTTTCCCTAGTGATATCTTCTCAGGAAAATAACCACAGATAAAAAGCATTAAGGTGTAAACAAAGAGCTTTCCATGACATAAGACTGATGATGTGATTTCCTTTGTTTTTTTACATTTGTTTTCAACCTAACAGCAGATAAACCCAGAACCACACTGACAGCAGACTGTTTTTTTTTTTTTTTTTTTTTTTTTTTACTAAAGTATGATTGATGATGTGATATTTTTCTACCTTTTGTTTTCAACCTAACAGAAGATAAACCAGGAGCCAAACTGACAGCAGAGAAAACAATCATACCACTAGGGGGCAGTGTTAGACTGACCTGCTCTGTGGATGGATCTGCTGACTGGAAGTTTGACTGGTTCAGAAATGGG
>NW_015153210.1:11671-14968 GCF_000732505.1 Cyprinodon variegatus | reverse complement strand
TTGAATAAGTGAGACACTGCCAACGTAACAAGACAATTAGATTTGAAATAAGAATAAACAACTGCATTGTCTTATTACAAGTGCATATTATCTAATATCTAATTTTAAAAGTAAGAGTAAAAATACTCATCCTATTGGAAAACCATCTTAATAACCTACTAAAATTCAGGGTAAATATAACTGATTGAAGAAATTTGTACTTATTTCTAGGTAATTTTTGCAGCGTAAAATTGATATATATGACAGACAAAGAATAGCATAAGAAAAAAACATAACTGAGAATCCAAAATGAAAACCTTAACAGAGCTATTAGTCCAGAATAAAACTGTGTTTCTCAGAGAACAGACTTGATAATTATTCTGTCAGTCTAGAAATCAGTGAATGGCTTTGCTCTAACATACATTAACATTACAGACAGGTTGGCAGTGGATCTACTAGATCAGAACCACTCTATTTCATCTTTAATAATTCACCAAAATGAATCTGTTTCTTGTTTCCATCATGTAAAGCAGTTTGAACTCAGCTGCCGCCGACATGCTTCACGCTGTCCACCCCCCCATACATAGTTTTTTTTTCTTATCCAGGCTATGTTTACCCGATCCTGCTTCTGATGAAAGAACCATTTAGACCTATTTCTTCCTCGCAGCACCCTATTAGGGACAGACATCATTTTATGAATATTAAAAAAATAGAAAAAACTCAGAAAGGAGGAGAAAAACAGAATTGGGGAAAAACACAGGCAGCGGGTGAGAAGCATAATAATGGTATGATTTATCCTTTCTGAACTGCTGCAGTCATACCATAATTAAACATGAAACACTAGATTTATGGTGGCACACTCAGACTCCTCATTAATTTAAAGCCCACACATCCAGAGAGGAGGTCTACTCTAATCCATGCTTGTGTGTCTTGTTGTCTTTTGTTCCTTCTAATCCTGCCTTCCATTATGGGGCATTCAGATGTATATTACTTCTAGCATTCTCTCATCTCCAAACCACAGAGACTGGGGGTGGGGTAGGCAGGCTAAGTGAAACCCTCAGAGGAGGGAGAGACGGACGGATAATATGTGAAAATCAGAGTGTCAGACTCATTAAGTGAAAGAGGGCTTCTCATTAAGACAAAGCTGTCTTGGTCTAAAGTCCTGCATGATAGCCACCCATTTGTTACCTAATAGCTCCAGCCAAGCTGAAACTTGTGAGATCCATTTCCCCATAATGGCAGGTAGCAGAGATGATGCCTGTCTGAATGCCACAGTGTAATTAACAGTAACCTGAAGAAGGTCTAATTGGCTGCTGTGTTTCCACTTCCTTCAACCAAGCTGCTTTCCTCTCCACAAAACACGCTCTGCTGCAGACAAACAAACTTGTCTCTGCTTTGATTTGTTTATGTGTTCTATTTGTTACCCTCGCTTCCTTAAACTGTAAATCAGAGGAGTGGCGTAGCAGGGGGAGCTAATAACCTGCCTTGTACATCTGCCTTTATAAATTATGCAACAAGCTTCGCTGCAGCCTTGTTGTCTGTCAGACTGCTTTGAGTCAGTCAGAGCCCTCCCCGCTACTAAAAGTTGGGGAGCTACTTCTCAGAGCAACTGAGAACCTGGAGTGGAGTGAGCAGTGGGCGAAAAATGTCAGTAAACATTTTAACTCGTACAAAAAGAGTTGATCCAAAGAGGCAATTAAAAAACTTCCCACTAATGAGCAAATCTGTACTCTGCCTCCACCAATTCATCAAGAGTCCAGATGAATTAGTCTTGGTTTTGGATTCGAAGCCAAAGAGAATAAAGAAAAGAAACCTGCTTGCTCTTGTCACGATTTGTTTGGAGGTTTTTGTGATGACCCAAATGCAGAGGCTGAGAGGCAGGGGTGAGTTCTTTGAAGATTTAATGGGATAACACAGGTAGTAAAACAGGAATCCAAAAATCCAACTTATAAATGTTAAACAAAAACAGGTATCCAAAAATCCTACATAAAAATAAAACACAAACCAAAACCATGGAGACATCAGGGGTAAACCATCGCAAGTAGCCAGGGTGAGACAAATTAAAACGAGGAAGCCAAGTGAAAAGAAAACACAGGGGTGCAACAGAGGACAAAGAAAAACTAAGAAACTTAAATAACACACCAATAAAGCTAGAAAACAAGGAAAAACCCGGATAAACTTTGAAACTGAAAACTTAGAGAAAACCAACAGAACCAAGATCGTTGCAGTTCTGTAATATAAGTTAGATTAAAAGATAACGCAGGCTTTATTTTCTATCATTGTAGGTTTTAAATGTGGAAAGCATCAAACTTACAATAGAAAGTAGATTTCAAAAAGCATTTTTTGCCACGGTGAAAATGAAGGAAAGAAATGAAATTTAGCATGAAAAGGAAAAAAATATTTTAGAGGCCTAAAAGATTAACTTAGAGAGCTGATATTATATATTTGGGGAAGGCTACAAAGAAACCCATTGTATTTTGTGCATCATTTCAATCTGTATAGATTGACTTCAAATGGCTCAGAGCATCATCTGGTTAAAGTCTGGTGGTGTCACGACTCAGAACAGATGACCCAGTATTCAGGCAAGACACACAGTGGGATTACTCAAAGCATTTATCAAATAAATGGGTTGCAGGTCTGCAGTACCAGCTGTTAGGGCATCTGAAGCAGAGGTGAATTTCTCTAGTGTAAAATTAATAAAGTTCAATTGTTATTATTATGAAACTCTGGAGAGAGTAAACACAGGTTAGTGACCACCATAACCTGAGGGAGGATGATTTGAACGCATGAGACACTAACCTGGTTAACCTCTTAACATCCACCTCATTTTGGGTAATCCTCACCTATTTTGCATACCCAAATGGAAAAGCAAATAATTTAGGAACTGTAAACCCAAATTACATGTGCAATAGATTATTTGAAAGCTAACACCCTCTAATTTCCTAATATATATAAGAAATTGGGCGACTAGAACACAGACTAACCTGCATCGGTTCAAACATGACTCAAAGTTTTTGTTTTTTATTCTCGGAAATGATACAGCAGTAATAAAGACATTCTTGAGTATCCTTTATTCTTTATTGTATTATATTTGTTCTACATCATGTCAACCACAAATGCAGACCTCCAGCTATAACAGTTCCAGAGCTGTGGGGTTTGGAACCTTCGGTGTCAGCTTGGAGCTGCGCACAATGGCTCCACCTGCTGGTTAAAATTTTACCGGCGGAATTTTATGCATTCTGAATTATTACCCCAACTAAAGGTTTTCAGAGGTTAAGAGTGAAGTCCTTGCTTAGAGAACGAGGCTGACACCAGCCG
>NW_015153210.1:10170-11190 GCF_000732505.1 Cyprinodon variegatus | reverse complement strand
AGGCGGACTGGATGAGGCGGCTGAGATTAGGCAGAGAGGAGGTGGCTATGATGAGGGTGGCTCAGATGATGAGGCAGCTTAGATGAGGTGGCCTGGAAGAGGTGGCTCAGATGCGGTGGTTCAGATGAGGTTGACTGGATGGGGCAACCCCGACAAAGCTAACCAGACGAGGCGACCCTGGACGAGGCGACCCTGGACGAGGCGACCCTGGACGAGGCGACCCTGACGGGGCGACCCGAATGGGGCCACCGGTCCATTCCCGGGTCTGGAGCTCTCTCAGCCAGTGACTTGCAATGATTACATGCTGCTCCTACCTGACTTCAGTAACACCCTCTCATCTTACCTCTGCTGTTCATTCACACATAACATTTAGAGACATCTCCTCCTCCACCGAGGAGGACCAATGCCACTGAATGAAGGTTAATAAAAAAGAAAACATTGTGCCGATCTTGCACACATGCGCAGAGAATAAGTTTACTCTAAAGATCCAAATGGGTGTGTACATTGATTAAAAGCTTCTTCTTTTAATTTACTTATATTCTCACGGACTAAAAAAGAAAACATGATGAATGCTGAACAAGACACAGTCCTATTAGCAGGATAGCTAGCAGGTAGATGTTCCACTCTTCAGTCTCCATGACCATAAAACTGATGCAGTCAGTCCATTAATAGTTTAAAGAATAACAATAATGATACTATATTACACCCTGAATTCAGATGAACTCCGTTGTGCTCAGAGAGGGAAAATTTGAAAAGGACATTTACACATCTTCCACATTGAATTAAAATGTGACATTAGTTTTCACCAGACTCATGTTTCCCTCTGTTCTCTCCTTGGGATAATTTCTAACGTTTTGAAAACCAATAATTCCAGGGTGGATAGAGTGCCCCTCCCAACAGTGATGATAGAAACCGTACAGGTAGATTTGGTTTCCACTTTAAGTGATGTTACACCCTCTAAATATTCTTTCTGACAGTATTGACAGCTGCTAGACTTCCTCACCAACAGACCTCAGTCAG
>NW_015153210.1:5121-6380 GCF_000732505.1 Cyprinodon variegatus | reverse complement strand
AAAGCGCTAAGTTGGCAACACTGCTCTTTGCATGGTTTGTTTTCAAATGGTTTGCTGCTGTCTGTTTGGACCTTTCTGAACATGTGCAGCAAATGGACTGATCCAATATGGTGGACACTGAAGGGGGCATAAATGGACTGATCCAATATGGTGGACACTGAAGGGACCCTTGACACCTGAGACAGCCTTTATATAATAAACGTTCTAATGAGTTTTTAGCAAAAAGATTTTTATCAAAAACATAATTAATGTGCACAAATAAGGAATAGTTGTATTAACTACACATGTAAACAGAGTTTTATGGGGTCCCCTGGAACTTGGGGTCCTAGGCAACTGCCTAGTATTGCCTGATGGTAAATCCCCACTGCGTTGAAGTAACGTTGAAAACTAGGTTTGCAACATCTTTTCAATGATCTAAAAATGACGGCGTTTTACCTTCTACTTTTTAACCAAAACTAGACGCTATTTGGACGTAAATCATATCGTCTTTATAATGTTTTTCAACCAACTTTGGCGGTCACGTCCAGTTGCCTACACTGAACTTTTCGAGCCACAGAGTTCCCATCGAGAACATTTGGCATCACAAAACAGTCTTAAATCCCAATCAAACAGGCTTTCGCTCAGTTGTTTTATGAAAATATCCAGAAGTCTTTTTTAGTTCTTTCAGCTGTGGTTGGAGTGCTGATGCTCCAACCTCCTGCGCACATTTCAAGTCAGATGCTAACCAGTAACCCATCTGTTGGTAGGCTGTGGGAGTCTGTTTTTTTCTGTGTGTTTTGTCTTTGTCCATTTGAATCATGATGAGACTGTTTATGCTCTTTGTTTGGAAAGACTTCTTAATACTTGGATTCAGCTCTAAGGCGCTTGTATCTCCTGTCTAGTGGTATATGCTTTGAAGCATGTGGGAGTATTTGTAAAGTCAAGAAGAGCACGTCTCTGTTGATGGCTCTAGCTCTACGTGACCTCAGCCTACCGTGCTGACGCACTCTGCTCTTAACCACTCCTGGGGTGACGGAGTACCAGCTGACGCAGCCACACTGGTGCTGCCACATTGCGAGGCCGTGGTGGACGAAGTGTTTAACAGTTAAGTGAAAGTATTGATACTCGTATTCAAATCTTACTCAAACTCAAGTTATTATTATTAACTATGGAAGTGGTACTACTTTCTAGTATCAGTAACTTCCAGAATCATTGTTGTGGGTTTTTGTAACAGGGCTAAAAGGATCATATATGTTTGGATGATCTATGTTTGTTCTCTG
>NW_015153210.1:0-2286 GCF_000732505.1 Cyprinodon variegatus | reverse complement strand
TGTGTGTGTGTGTGTGTGTGTGTAATGTGTGTGTGTGTGTGTGTGTGTGTGTGTGTGTGTGTTGATGTGGAAATGCAGAGAAGGAAATGAGGTTAGACAAACCCAGGTGCAGACCCCGGCTGTTGCTGACCTTTTCTTCCACTGTGCTGTCAGTGGATCCCAGCTCTCTCCCCCCTTTTTGTGTTGACATTCTGTTGAGGACAGCTGTACGTTAAGCTCAAGTGACAACTTATAGGGGTGAACCATGGGCTGCACTCTTTTAATACACCTCAATGTGCATAACTTATCTAACATCTGTCTTTAGAATATTAGAATTTCAATGTTAATTCAAAAAGGCTTAAAAGAGAAGTCCATATATGGGCGTCGCTGGGCTGGTTGGCAAATGAGAAATGATCTTCATCCTAAAGTTGTGCTTCAGAACTGGATTTGGAGAATGAAAAACAGCGTAAACAGCACTAGCCCTCCGAATGGGAGGATTGATTTTTTTTTTGTTTAAGATTCTGTTCTTATCAGGTCTTCCTTTTTTTTCTCCTTCATTCTTTTCTTCTGATTATCCTTTTCGTCTAAGTTTCTGTGTTCATTATATTTGAAATGATATCATAATAAATTAAATTCTTATTTAGCCTGAGGAGAATAGTTCAAAGCAAGGGTGTAACTGTCATGAAAGTTGGTGGGGACACAACTTTATTGAATGCTTTCCTATTGTTTGCAATACAAAAGAACCATAATAAACTGATATTTATAGACAGTTAGAGAGATGCCTTTTAGTACATTACATTTATAGGGCCCAATAAACATTAATGTATACAAAAATAATGAATAGCAGCTGATTCCGATGCCAAAATCGATATATCATGCATCCCTAGAAAGTACAATTTCAATTCAATCCAGAAAAATATCGATATGCAGCATTTTATTTATACGTAGCATAGCATGTTTTTTTTTCTTGTAAACTTTCTGGTGAGATATATTTTATTGCATGTTGCATATCCCAGTAAATCTGTTTCAGCTTTAAATCTGCAGCTCTCCCTANTAACTATTTTGATGGAGATGAGAAATCTTCTTCCTGGTATGATGAAGTAGCAATAGTTTGCATCCAATCTTTTAAATAAACTGTGATAGTTTTTTGGATTAAATAAGAATATAATCTGTAGTTACCGATCTGTTGTTAATATATTTTAACTTGACAAACCGGATCCTCTCAGTGTTCTGTTTCCTCTTTGGTGCGATTGTAATTGCAGATCTTGACCTGGGAGTGGAGCTCTGACCTGACCACAGAGCGGAGCAAAAATAACTCGGCTCCGTATTTTGACGGTGACAGATGAAGAAGACCTACGCCGACGGTGACGTGTTGAGAAGTAGCGATGGGTGTGGAACGGCACTCATTGATTAACATGACAGACAAGTACTCCTACTACATACATGAACGGGGAGGGGCGGAGCGCTGACGGAGTATGTGGAATCTGGGGTTAACTCTTTGTTGCCCCTTGAGCCTGTTTCCTTTCCCCTTGGCTCCCTTCTAGTTACACCTGTTCCCTATCAGCTCATTCTTTGTTCTACTCCCCATGTAAACACCATTTCTACAGTTCTTTATTGCTGGGTATTTGTTGCGTTGTTGCTTCATAGCTAGCTCTTTCTCCCTGGTGTCTTCTGTTTTTTTTTTTGGTTTCTTATTTTGTTCCTGGATTTTTGCCTCTTCACCTTTTGGACCTTAGTTAAATCAGCAACACTAACCATCCCTGCCTCCTCATCCCTACCTTTGGGTCCTCTAAAATCTCCACACAACCTGACAGGATGCAGTAGAAAATGCATCCAAAAATGACTCAAGCAAAGTAAAGATACTCTAAACAGTACTTACTGTAAATACAGTAATCAAGTGAATATATTCTGTTACTTTCCATCAGTGTTCAGAAGAACCAAGGGCTCAGTTACCTTTACTAACATCTCTTGTTGTTTTTCTTATTTTCTTCTTAGCATTTTAATAAATTGAAGCTGTCATCGGTCGTGCTAATAGGATTGTGGTGAATCACAGCAGGTTTAACAACTAAATGTCTGACAGAGATCTTTTCCCTGAAATTTCTTCTACCCTATGATCTGGACAGAGGCTCGAGTCCAACCTTCAAAGAGCAAAACATTACAGCTCCCCTCGAGGCCTGTTAGGACTATAGGTCAACAGTCCAGCTCAGTTCCTGACAAGAGACTAAACAAAACTTTATTTTGTTGACTCAGATCTGTGTGTGTGTGTGTAATGTGTGTGTGTGTGTGTAATGTGTGTGTGTGTGTGTA
>NW_015153209.1:13723-15011 GCF_000732505.1 Cyprinodon variegatus | reverse complement strand
CCATCCATCCATCCATCCATCCATCCATCCATCCATCCATCCATCCATCCATCCATCCATCCATCCATCCAGGATGGATAGGAAACTTGTTTTTACATTGTGACTATTATTAGTCATCATCATCAACAACTTACATAAAGGTGTGGAGCATCTGTAGACTTGGAGCTCATCACCAAAGGTGCACCATAAAAACACCATTGGAAACACACAGTTGATCTTCAATTAAATAAGGCTTTCATTGCTGTAACACTGTAAAAATAATATCTTCTGATGATAAAAAAAAGAGTATAAATAATTTTCAGTATGCATATTTTTTCCAAAGCTGATAATATTTGTAGTTTATTTTTTAAATGTCATCTACGAGGTTTCTGTCTTATCATATAAATGTTTTAAATTAAAATTTGCCATGGCGTGGTTTAACTATGGACTTAAATATTTGGCTATTGACTATTTCTGGCAAACTATTACCGGTATGTAAAAATTCTAAACACTTCCTTTTTGTGGGTTTGCAGCAGATTTTAAAGAACAGTAGCAACAAAATATTATTCAGCAATGCCAACAAAATATAGGGACTTTTTTTACCATGTTGCAAGGAAATCAGAAGCATTAAACATCTTCAGTCTCTTGAGAATCAATTTTCATTACAGCCTTGTGACTTTAGTTTTAATGTCAAACTCTTAACTCACACAGAGTATATACGTAGGTCTGAAAGGGGGACATCTAGTACTCACATAACCATGCATATTATGTAAAACACACCATATCTTAATCATTTTAGACAGATATGATTCATGACAAGGACAGCCTCTTAATCGGATGAAGCCTTGTTATTATGGAAAGGGAAATGGTTTAATTGTTTTAAAGTGGTGCTGAAGGGGCATGCGTGCATGCTTTTCTCTTTGCGTGTGTGTTTTTGTCACATGTGACTGTGAGAGCGTGCACTGTCCTCTGGGAAGTGTCCAAGAGATTGGTGAAATCCTCCTTCCACACATCTATCAACTTTAACCACAACAACATAAATGTTACACATTTACAGCAAATACAATTTTATGGTGGAAAAAAAAACACAACTTTCTCAGCTGTTATGCTGAGCTACATTCAGTCTTCGGGATACATGTGAATAAGATGAGCTTACACAAGGAATAGTGATTCCAACTGTTCCTGTGTCTTTTTGTGATAGATATATTAAAAGTCTGTGTTATTTTACATATGCATATATAAATAAAGACATGCATGCATAAATACCAACATTAAAAATACAAAAGGAATTGGATCGATCAAGTTACAT
>NW_015153209.1:8997-11278 GCF_000732505.1 Cyprinodon variegatus | reverse complement strand
ACACCTTTAGTCCAGTGGGTGGCAGTAAGAAGAACATACAAGTGTTTTTTTCCCTTTACCTCAAGTGCTGACAAGCTATAAGTAAATCTCTAAGCTTAAAAGGTTTGACATTTTTTTTTATCAATCTGTATTCGGCCAGAGTTGCTTTTTATCTGTATGATTCATTTATGTCCACATAAGCATATATAAAAATGAAATTGCTCTTTCAGATCATTACTCAATTACTATTAGTATTTCTCTTTAAATTGTAGCAAAACAGTTTAGAATACCAACCTTAATCTACGGTTACAAATTATCCCTCAAAACATTCCATAATATATCCTTAGGCATTCACAGTTTTTACCTTCTATCCATCCGTCCGTCCGTCCGTCCGTCCGTCCGTCCGTCCGTCCGTCCGTCCGTCCGTCCGTCCGTCCGTCCGTCCGTCCGTCCATCCATCCATCCATCCATCCATCCATCCATCCATCCATCCATCCTCTTCCACTTATCTAGGGTTGGGTCGAGGGGGTAGCAGCTTCAGTAGGGAGGCCCAGACGTCCCTCTCCCCAGCCACTTGGGCCAGCTCCTCCGGGGGAATCCCAAGGTGTTCCCAGGCCAGCCAAGAAACATAGTTTCTCCAGCGTTTCCTGGGTCTCCCCCTGGGCCTCCTCCCGGTGGTACATGCCTGGAACACCTCACCAGGGAGACGTCCACGACCATAGATGAGGGTAGGAACGTAGATCGACAGGTAAATTGAGAGCTTTGCTTTTTGGCTCAGCTCTCTGTTCACCACAACAGACCAGTGTAGCGCATGCTTCACAGCACATGCTGCACCAATCCGTCTATCAATCTCCCGCTCCATCTTCCCCGCATTCGTGAACAAGACCCCAAGATATTTAAACTCCTCCACTAGGGGCAGTACATCCTCCCCAACCTGGGGAAGGCGCTCTACCCTTTTCCGGCTCAAGACCATGGTCTCGGATTTAGGGACACTGATCCTCATCCCGGTCACTTCACACCTGGCTGCGAACGGCTCCAGTGAGAGTTGTAGATCATGCCCTGATGAAGCCAATAGAACCACATCATCTGTGAATAACAGANTCTGTTATTCACAGATGATGTGGTTCTATTGGCTTCATCAGGGCATGATCTACAACTCTCACTGGAGCCGTTCGCAGCCAGGTGTGAAGTGGCGGGGTGCGGATCAGTGCCTCTAAATCCGAGACCATGGTCTTGAGCCGGAAAAGGGTAGAGTGCCTTCCCTGGGTTGAGGAGGATGTACTGCCCCTAGTGGAGCAGTCTAAATATCTTGGGATCTTGTTCACAAATGCGGGGAAGATGGAGTGGGAGATTGATAGACGGATTGGTGCGCCATGTGCTGTAAAGCGTGCACTGTACTGGTCTGTTGTGGTGAAGAGAGAGCTGAGCCAAAAAGCAAAGCTCTCGATTTACCTGTCGAGCTACGTTCCTACCCTCATCGATGGTTGTGGACATCTCCCTGGTGAGGTGTTCCAGGCATGTCCCACCGGGAGTAGGCCCAGGGGGAGACCCACGAAACGCTGGAGAAACTATGTTTCTTGGCTGGCTTGGGAACTCCTTGGGATTCCCTCGGAGGAGCCGGCCCAAGTGGCTGGGGAGAGGGACGTCTGGGCCTCCCTACTGCAGCTGCTACCCCCTCAACCCAACCCTGGATAAGTGCAAGAGGATGGATGGATGGATGGATGGATGGATGGATGGATGGATGGAAGGTAAAAACTGTGAATGCCTGAGTATATTATGGAATGTTTTTAGGGATAGAGTTGAAACCGTAGATTAAGGTTGGTATTCTAAACTGTTTTGCTACAATTTAAAGAGAAATACTAATAGTAATTGAGTAATGATCTGAAAGAACAATTTCATTTTTCCTTGTAGAAACAAGAAATATTTACACATCTTTAATCTGGCTTGTCGTTTTAATCTTATTTAGTATAACGTAACCATTTATATATGTATAAGTACACCTTTTTTCAGGACTTTATGCTGGCAGGGCTGGTATATTAAATAATGGGGACCTTCCATTATCTAATATATGTTATATAAATATATGCTTATGTGGACATAAATGAATCATACAGATAAAAAGCAACTCTGGCCGAAAAAAAAAAAAATGTCAAACCTTTTAAGCTTTGAGATTTACTTATAGCTTGTTGGCACTTGAGGTAAAGGGAAAAAAAACACTTGTATGTTCTTCTTACTGCCACCCACTGGACTAAAGGTGTGGTACATTTTTTCTCAGGCTGATTGTCGTGGAGCTTCCTGAGTA
>NW_015153209.1:4967-7127 GCF_000732505.1 Cyprinodon variegatus | reverse complement strand
AGCAGGGCAGAGTCTCAGGTGGCCGGCCGAGGGACCGGCAGCAGGGCAGAGTCTCAGGTGGCCGGCCGAGGGACCGGCGTCTCAGAAGCTGCAGGGGCCTAGGAAGAGGACACCGTCTCTGCTTCAGCAGGAAGCACCGAGGAGGTCGCCGTCTCTGCTTCTGCCGGAAGCACCGAGGATGACACCGTCTATGCTGCTGCAGGAAGCTCCGAGGAGGACGCCGTCTATGCTGATGCAGGAAGCTCCGAGGAGGACGCCGTCTATGCTGCTGCAGGAAGCTCCGAGGAGGACGCCGTCTATGCTGCTGCAGGAAGCTCCGAGGAGGACGCCGTCTCTGCTGCTGCAGGAAGCTCCGAAGAGGACGCCGTCTCTGCTGCTGCAGGAAGCTCCGAAGAGGACGCCGTCTCTGCTGCTGCAGGAAGCACCGAGGAAGACGCCGTCTATGCTGCTGCAGGAAGCTCCGAGGAGGACGCCGTCTCTGCTCCTGCAGCTCAGCAACAGGCTCAGCAGCAACCGCCGACTGTGGCTCAGGAGGGGGCTCAGAGGAAACCGCCGACTGCGGCTCCATCCCAGGAGCAGAGGAGACCACCGACTGTGGCTCCACAGTCAAACATGAGGTTGCCGATTGCAGCCCCAGCTCAGGAACAGAAGAGGCCGCCCATTGCGGCTTCGCATCAGGAACAGAAGAGGCCGCCCATTGCGGCTTCGCATCAGGANAAAAAAAAAAAAAAGATAAAGAACATGTTCTTTGCTTGCAGTAATACTGGGACAAAATGTGCTTCATAAAGCCTCTGCTCTGACTTTCCAACTAAAACCAAACACGTCACCTTCAGCAGGAGTTTTCCAAATGTTGGTGCGGCATTGATGAAGTAGAACACCTGGTCTGGAGGCGTGTCTAGATCTGCAGCTTCCAGGACCATGCTGGATATCACTCTGCGCTCCCCAAAGTCCAGGTCCAGCCCAGCATTCCTAAAATAACACCAATAACAGAGAAGCTCTGAGCATCTTTATCAGTTTGCTTCAGCTGTGCTGCTTGGCTTTACAGGCACAAGAAAAAACCAACAAAAACATGATTCAAAATCAGTTTTAGTTCAATCTAACACAGATTTAAAAAGGAGTTCAGACATAGCTGAACTGTTAACAGTCAGATATATTTCTAAAACCATCAACATGTATGGATGTTTATTCCAATAGCAAGAATAACAACAAACCAGTCAGTTGTTTTCAAATCAGTCTTACAGCTTAAAAAAAAACAGCCTGAAAAGTTTTTTTCCCTCTGTTTCTGTTCAACAGTCAAATTATGAGCTACTTGGCATCCTGAGCTATCTCTATAGTTATGCTGCTATAGTTTTAAACTTCTGGAGGACATAGGGACCCCCATTTCATCATTCTGCTTCATTCTCTCTCTGTTCTCCTATTCTGCAGAATCTGTTAGTTCAATCTCTAACGTTCTGCTCTCTCTGCTTTTTCTCAGAGTAGCTTTGCCTCGTCTGTTCCTGTTTGGCTGTGACATCATCCAGGAGAGAAATATCTGCTGTGCAGCTTACATCAACACCCTTGTTTATAGATGCTTGAGATCGGCCTGTTTTCCAGTGTAGTCCTGTTTCTCTGACCGTGACTGGCTGGATGTGCTCTCTTCATCCTCTGACATGGGAGCTGGCTTGAAGCTCGTCTGCCTGGCTCTGTGTTTCCTGGACAGTTGCCTTTTCTATCTGTGCTTCTTTTTCTATGTCTGGTTCTGTCTCCTTGAACCCCAGTCGGCCTCAGCAGATGGCCGCTCACACTGAGCCTGGTTCTGCTGGAGGTTTCTTCCTGTTAAAAGGGAGTTTTTCTCTCCCCTGTCGCTACAAGAATGCTTAGTGTGAGGGATTGCTGAAGAGTCAATGAGTCGATGTAATCAGCTGGTTTTTCTTAGATAGAAAAACTTTGAAACAATCTGACTCGAGGATCTGGTTGAATCGTCTCTGTAAAGTGCCCTGAGATGACATATGTTGTGAAATGGCACTATGTAAACAAATTGAATTGAACTGAATATAAAGGTCAGATATTTCTGCTCACATGTAGGTAGTAAAAATTCCTTGGAAAAATAAATACTCAAGAACTGACAAAGAAAATTGCTACTTGATTACAGTAACTAAATTACTTGACTCCTCTGACTCC
>NW_015153209.1:0-2180 GCF_000732505.1 Cyprinodon variegatus | reverse complement strand
ATCAAAAAAGTACTCCAGAGTGTTGTTCAGCATGGGGGTGAGTAGAAAATGAAGGCTAATCATGTTTTGGGTGTACTATTCCTTTAAGAGTCAGCAAGAGACGAAACAAATATATTTCCTTATTAGGAAAATGGACGCTTATTAATTAACAGTTAGCTGAACATAAGATCAATCAATGCTAAATTAATACATTAACTGATAACTTGCATTGCTAGACTCAAGTATAACCATATGCCCTGCAGTATAATTGCAGGCAATAAACCATTTGATATTATTTCATAAAAAGGTGAGGGACATAGGACTGGTAAAACTAGATTATTTGGTTGGTTTATGCGCTTATTTTTACAGCTCTACTTAGACCAGATTTGCACAAAGCCTTTTTAGTCCTAGAGTTCTATTATTTTCTATTACATTTCTTCTCCTTTGTTAAATTCTAAATTCCTTTGACTCTCTGTGCAAAAGTGCAGGAAGTCCTGCCTTGTTCTTTGGCGATGTGTGCTTTGTTGATGCTGTTCCATGGACCATGAGACAGGTGTGTGTTTTTGTTAGGTGGATTGCCAAGAGCCACTCACTGGGCGATTTTAGAGCACACCATAACACATGAAATGAAATCAAAAGCCTGACTCAGAGGCGTTTGCAATCAACTGTAAAAACCTGCTTTCATCAATACAGCAATAGAGAAATCCCCAGGTGTTAGTCTAACCTTTAGCTAACCCTTAAATCCATTCAAAAGTAAAAAATTGGCAATTTTACCACCTGTTAAAGCTTCCACTTTGTGACAACAGATCCAAATATGGCTATGACTGATTGTATGATGATTTGGAAACCATAAAAACACTCAGAATTTTCTGTATTAAAGGAAAACTTCTACGTTGATAATTTCCCTTAGTAGTGCAGATTTTATTTAACTATTGTTTAACTGTTTTAGAAATAATTTATTCTATCCATCCATTCATTTTCTGTCATGCGTATCCCATGCAGGGTCAAGATGGGTGCTGGTGCCTATCTCCAGCTGTCTACGGGCGAGAAGTACACCCTGAACAGGTCACAAGTTAATCGCGGGGCAATGCAGACACTATAATATAAGATAATAATATAAGATAGGACCAATCAAAAGCATTTCCATTCAGCAATGTACTGAAATACCTTTGAATTAAACATAGATGAGCAGATATACTAACTAACTAAAGACGAATACTCTAATTGGTGGGTAATAAAATCCATTCCTCTTGAGAAGCAAAGTTCCATCACTTTCAAACCTTTTCTTCTTCATGTATTTTACATAGCTGCAGTGGTACATAATGTTCCCACCTGCACTGTGCCACTAAGTCAAAAAATGCAATGTGTATAGAGTACTATACTTTCATTTGATGGAGGTGATGAAGAAGGGAACCTTTATGGATTGCTGGATAGTAGCTACTGAATGCAGGCCTTCAGCATCCCTCCTTCCTAAAGGAAGCAATGAGTGGATGAGCTTAAACTGGTTAAAGTGTTTTATGATGGTCCAAGGCTTCAGGATAGTCTCTCTTTTTTCTGTCTGCTAGAATAACTTTGATCATCTTTTTTTTTTTTTAAGCTGGCTTGCAATTCCAACAAGCAGCGATGATGGGCCAATCTTTCTTAATTCTTGGCTTTGTGTTGCTGATTTTATTCCTTTTCATTTTTTATTTTATTTTAATTTTCTGTTAGTGTTTACGCACTTTTTAAACACTTTAGTTTCCGCTTTATGAATAATTGCATGAGGAAATGTGTTTAATCTCTAAAGTAGTCCTGAAAGGAAAGTCAACATAGAAGAAAATTATTTATATATTTAAAAAAAAAACTGCTGAAAAAGTGTGTATATTTTATAGTTTTTAATTATTTTTCTAACTTTACTAAATTAATTTTCACATTGCTATACATTTTGTAGTTGGAAGCATTCATTGGAAAACATTTAGTTTAGGGTTGTTAAACATTTATAAAGCAGATTATAGCATAGTTTCATAAAATGTGTACAAATCCTCTGAGTCAGAATAAAGTGAAGAAAAGCCTGTAAACCTTAACTTTAGCACTTTACATTGAAGGAATGGAGAAAAAGACTAATATGAGTGTTTACCAAATCACTATAAGGTAACTAAAAGTACATAACTATCAATTTAGCACAATTCTTCCTTTAATTTAAATGCAAAAATTTTTGCATT
>NW_015153208.1:13676-15088 GCF_000732505.1 Cyprinodon variegatus | reverse complement strand
AAAATTTGTGAATAACATAGAAACCCTTACCACTAAAGCAGTGCAGAAGGGGGCATGGATAATATACAGCAAGGACGTATCCGAGCTGCCCCAGCATCTGGAAAGACACGGCAAAGGCTGTCAGTTAAATAAATACCTGATATACTTATAATTTTTTTTTTTTTCTGGATCAGAAAAACTCACCTGTCATTGTAGTAGCAAAAACGGGCAATTGAATATATAACAGCTGGCACAAGTGGAAAACCTGCAAAACATTTAAAATTATATCTTTGGTTTGCATCAGAGCATGCTATTTATTTAGATGGGAGAGTTTGCATTTTACTAACCCCATCCTAGAAGATAATACCACAAAAGATGCTGTTTTTCTGCAAACACAGCCACAACAATCAGAGTGTGTAGGTAGATGCCCTCACAGAGCATCCAGAAGTAGTTACAGCCCATTATATATAAATGGATGAAGGCCAGAAGCTTACAGACTCCCTGTATGGAGAGAGGAACAGAAACCTCAGCATCATTTGGTGCATGAACATAGGCTGACAAAGAAATCCAACAAATTGAACTTGTGTTCACATGTTGGACACATTTTCCACATATATTCATGCAGTTTGATCTTGTATTCCATGTTTGTTCAAATTTTGACCATGAGATTGTATATTGCTCACATTTGCACCACATAATCAATAGATTTTACTTTGTGTAATACCTCTTTGATTTATTTGTCAAAAAACCAAAGTATTTGTATGTATGTTTTATTGTGTATTCTTATAGTTTGTTTTTTTATGTAAACATCCCTATGATGTACTTTGAATGCACATTATAAAAAAATAAAATAAAATCAAAAATGGTACAAAAATAAAAAAAAAGAGGTTCAAAAGTAAACACTGACACCAATCTGTAAAGTTATTCAGATGTATTTATCATGTTTAACAAAAATTACACATAGAAAATGTTGCTAATGTTTAAATACTATTTGGATGCTTTAAGTTTTTGATTCCTAATAGTGTCAAATACAAATAAATATATGGATCTTTATAATGTGGAGAGGGAGGTATGAGAGTCTGCTGAGGCCACAGCGCCATACATGTATAATGTATGTATATGTCTTCATTCATAGCTGCAAGTTTATGCTAGTGTGGAGTTATGTCCCATAAAGTGAAACGTTTTTCAAATGTGAACAAGTATTCCTCCTACAGTATCAGTGTATTCTCATTATGAGTTCGTATGAAATCGTACGAAAAGTTATGCACCGTAATTTCGTGCGTTTTGGACGTTTTTTTCATCGTATGCGCATGCGCATCTTACGCCCCTTTCAAGAACATAGAATATAAATTAGAATTAGCCCTAACCCTGACCCTAACCCTAAGATATAAAACAGCAAGCAACGTAGTTAGAGACATGAATAAGTGATTATT
>NW_015153208.1:6713-8613 GCF_000732505.1 Cyprinodon variegatus | reverse complement strand
TAAGATCAGTAAAGATCAGAAAATTGAAATGTTAAAATTGAGGCAGAAGACAGTGTGATAAATTTCAACCTATACAAAGTTAGTTTTTTTTTGTTTTTGTTTTAGATCAGCCCTCAAAACCAGCAGAAATTGTTAGGCATCCAGTTTTTGTGGGTTGTGTTTTTCTTTGTTTTCCCTCCACCACCAGGTGGCGCCTGGTTCTCGTTGGCCTTCTCACACACCTGCGGATGGTTGCCTCGTTAACGGAGTGCTCTTAAGCTGCTGACTGCCACTACCTCGACGCCAGAGGGTTTGCCAGTTTTTGGTACTCTAGCAAAGCTGAGTTTTGCTGAGTCAAACTGAGTTTTTGTCAAACTGAGTCTTAACCTTGTTGTTTTTTTGTCTTTGCCTTTCGGCAGGAAGTCATCCTGCAAACTGGATGTTTTGGACCTTCTCTCCCCTGGAAGGATTGTCTGAGCGTCAAACTGAGCTGAGGATTCAAACAGGTGGTTTGGATCTACTTTTCCCCAAAGGATTGTTTGGGCTTCACACTGAGCAGGGGATTCATCTCCACAAGAAACAGTTCAAGTACCATAGAAAAAGGTAGAAGTGGCAGTCAGCTCCTCCGTTCCTCAAGGAAACACCTCAACCTGGGTAAACCCTGTCAGCCCTCCAACGTGCAACTCAATTACTGGAACAACCCACACCGACTGGATTCAACGAAAGACACCTGGAAACGTGAGTCCTGTTGCCTTTATTCACTTTAATAAATCTAAACACAAATTTCCCTCTGAGCCTGAACTAACCGCAGGATCTTCCCCTTCACTTTTCAGTCCCGGTTCGCCAGTGTTCAGAGCAGCACTGGGCCCTTCTCTACCAGTTCATAATAAACCTGTTTAACCTTCCCCTGGTCTCTCTGTTTGGTTTTCTGCATATGGGTCAGATCTTTGGATTAAATCATGACAGAAATATTAAAGATAGAAGGGAATCAGACTCCAAAAAGAAAAAAAAACAGTGGGAGGAGATGGGTTCTTGAATACAATTAAAAAAAAAAAATCTGGAAAACCACCACTCAGGTGTTGTTCATGAATTTAACAACACGGTGTAGGTAAAATACATTTTGGCTTAAAGAAGAGTATTTATTCAACTGAACTATTAGCCTACTGACAATTAAGCTGCTGTCCTAAATGTTTTAGATTAAAGGTGAAAGTTCTGGTTCCTTTGTGTTTTTTTTTTGGTTTATTTGTCCATCCGTTCATCCATCCATCTTCACAGCGCTTTGTAAAAACCAGCAATCTGACTTTTTCATGTTAAAACCTGTGTTTATGTTGAGCTTCAATTAAATTCTGCCAAAAACTCACAACAGTGTGCTCTCCACATTCACAATTTTGATCCTCCTGCTGCATGGATGTCAAATACTGGAGGGTTTATAACCTTAGCGTGCTTTGCAAACGTAACTCCCGCCGCTATTCCACCCAAAGAGGTGATTGCACCAGTCAGGACTTTACCTGGATTCAGTCGCTAAGTGTCGCTACTTGTTTAACTTTTTACACCAAAAAACAATGTTAAAGCAACCGCAGCTAACTGCTAATGTTAACGCTACAGCCATATGGATAAATATACGCATACCCTCACTAGAAAATATAAGGGGAATG
This sequence comes from Cyprinodon variegatus, assembly GCF_000732505.1. Lineage (NCBI taxonomy): Eukaryota > Metazoa > Chordata > Actinopteri > Cyprinodontiformes > Cyprinodontidae > Cyprinodon > Cyprinodon variegatus. The sequence goes on along the minus strand of NW_015153208.1, from coordinate 6,979 downwards.
AAAAGCTGTCAGAATCAGCTTTATTTATTTTTTCGTTTTTTCTACAAAACTTTAGTAAACGTGAATTTAATTTCCATTTCTGTCTAGTATTGTATACCAGGTTATGACTCCTTTAAAGTAAGACTGTTACTTTTATCCACTAGGGGCACTAGACCTGTATTTTCCAGGTTTGGCGCTCTTGAAAGCAACCAACAACACTGCACTGTTGTAAAATAAGTTGAGATGTATTTTAAAATAAGTTAATATTTGGGTAAAATCTTGCACTC
>NW_015153208.1:5145-6192 GCF_000732505.1 Cyprinodon variegatus | reverse complement strand
TATTCTAAGAATTCTGACTAATTCTGACGTTAATCCAGGAATTATGATTTTAATCTCAGAGTTCTGACTTTATTCTAAGAATTCTGTCTTTATTCGCAGAATTCTGACTAATTCTGACTTTAATCTTAAAATTATGATTTTAATTTTAGAGTTCTAAATTTATTTTCAGAATTCTCACTTTAATTTCAGAATATCCTCATAGAATTATGACAAATTTTTATATCCCTACTAGTTCCTTAGTTTTGGCAATAGAGTAAGTATTCTGAGAATAAACTCCGTATTCCTGAGGTGTCATTTGTTTATTGTTTTTATTTTATGGTCCTAATCCTCTTTTGTAACTTCTGGTTTCAATACCAACATTGACACAAAAGAATTCTGCACAAATAGCCTGCTACCCGTACTGTCTCCATACTTAAACATACAATAAATGCGATATATTAGTCAGGTATTGTTTTCTTTAAGTTCCTTTCCTCTATAACTTTTTAAAAGACTTAAAAAATTCACCTTGCGTATCAAAATCATGGAAGTAGTCCGGACAATTCTGTCTTTTCACTCCGGGTTCAGTGTGTTCCCAGCAGAGCCATCCATCCCATGTCGTGTTACACATTGGCCCTGATTGAAAATAATCAACCTTTTAAAAGTAGTTACAAACAAACTTCATTTTTTTTTTTCATTTTAATATTAATTAATTTTCTTTTAAAAAAAATATGCTAAAGAAAAAATATTTCAGTCTAGATTTTTCAATAACCCTAATTCTAATTTCAATAATGTCCATAATCATTCACAAAATAGTTTCATTACTTATTTAATTAGAAAGCTTTTCATTTCAAAACACTTCTTAAACACAAGTCCTTCCAAACTTTAGTATACCCATGGCTCACCTGCAGATTTTATTGGATGATAAGATTTTTGTGTAATACTCTGAAAACACTGGAACTGAGCTCTTGAAATCAGCTGGCGAACGTTCTGGTGAGTCCGGTGCTCGTTCTTGTCTCCCTCCGATGTGGCGCCCACCAACATCTTAAGATCAGTAAAGATCAGAAAATT
>NW_015153208.1:0-1978 GCF_000732505.1 Cyprinodon variegatus | reverse complement strand
TGTGGAATTCATGTTAATGTGGATTTAAGGACATTTCAATTAGTGGAAAAAATTGCAGCTGGGAATATAAAAAAAGTCTAATCAACCTAAACTTTCGTGACCCCTATGCAGTAACTCCAAGGACCCCCTAGGGGTCGCGGACCCGCTGTTGAAGAACTCAGATTTAAAGCCTAATTACAAAATGCTCACTCTTGACCAATAAAAATGCTATTGCTATTGTCAATGCAGACAAACAGAAACATGTCTTTTCTCCTTCCTACAAACGAATCCCCACCCCCAGACATAAAGAGAGTGTGATCTGAAAAACACAATTTGAGAAGAATTCAATTCGTAAAAAAACCCAGTCTGAAAAAAAAAAGTATTTTTTAAAGAAATGAAATTATTTGACAAAAAAATCTGACGTAAAAATGAAGTTTCAATTAAAAATGTTTTCTTTGATTCAATTTTTTAAAGTTTCAATTATTAACAATTTTTTTTCTTTTTCATTCCATTTGATAAATATGTTTAATGCATGCAACAATACTGGGAAAAAATCCCCTCATAGTTTTAATTTTGAGTTAATTCAGTTTATTTCATTTAGGTCTGATTTCCAACACATCGTCTTAAGGCACTTTACAGAACAAATCCCTTCAATCCTATAATGAGATTGTTTTAAATGAACATGATTTCTCATTTCTTTCAGTGCAAAATTAAGCCCATGTTGTTTCATGGTTTAAATATTAGGATATAATACTTAAACTTTTTTCTGTAAAGCTAATTAAACAGTTGCTATATAAGTGGCCTTATTCTTTATTTATTTATTATTTATTTTAATTTTGTACTTTAAAACAAAACAAGATTCATGTACGGTTACTTTTTTCTGATATTGCCGCTGTGCTGGTTAAAAACCTGTATGCTCCATATCTGCAAACTGCTAAAAATCCATTCCACCTTAGAGGTAATCGCCAAACTGATTGGAAGAAATAATTGATTATCAAATGTCATTAATAATGCAATTGCACTCATCATGATTCAGTATTTTGTCCGCCCTCATGCGCTATTCCTAGCTTTACATTTCGGCTGCAATTTGTGTGTCCAAACGGGGCCAACGCTTCACTTGCATAATCGCTTCATCAAATAGGAAGAGTTTCTATCAACTGCTCATTGGTTTCAACTCAACATGGTGGACCTGGATTTTATCAAAGAGTTACTTTGCTTTTTATTATTATGGAGAGCCAATCAGTGGCCCTATTGTTGCCATCATGGGGTCCATCCGATTATTCAGAAATGTTCACAAGTCAGGGAGTCCCGGAGCTGTGGAGTACTCTCTGACCAGGAATTAAAATTGTTATCCTTGTTCGAGGTTGGATTACTGGGACGACAGAGGTAAGGCAAGGAGGTGCTCTGGAGCTTATATAGGAGCAGTGAGAGATCAGGTGGAGGGCTAGACAGAGGTAGCAGCAAGATGTGACTAGATCTGTTGCTATAAGAGGAGGATGACTCTTCAACGGAAAATAGATTAGATTTGTCCTTGGTCCAACACAACTGATTCAAATTAGTGAATTGCCTCCTCAGTATGCAGTCGACTTCTCCAGAGTCCTCACAGTTATGTAATAACTTACCCAGTTATGATAGACTAAGCAAAACATAAAAGTTGCAGTATACCAGCCCTCAGGAACTACATCTGTCCACCATTGTTTAAAGCACAAAATAGCAGACATGTCTTCCAAGAACTGTAAATCTTTTACTGGTTCCTGACCTTTCTGGCCTACTTTCACCCCTGGGTACAGGTGATGGGGCTAGGCAGGCTTGCATCTGCAAAAAGGCCAGTTTATAGGCCCTTCATGAGGTAATGTCAAAGAGATACAACATGGGGTCCCTTAGAGAAAAATACCTTAAATTTCATACACGTAAATAACGTGAAACCCTTGTACCAAATGCAAAATTAACATGTGGTTCACATGTGTACCACATGTAAATAAAATTTAAAAAGATATAT
>NW_015153207.1:13560-15111 GCF_000732505.1 Cyprinodon variegatus | reverse complement strand
AATCAACTGGTTTTCCTTAGATAAAAATTTTTACTGTATGATCTGGTGAACTGTAAAGTGCAATTAGATGACATGTTGTGAATTGGTGCAATATAATTAAACTGAATTGAATTAAATTGAATTGATTATTAGCTAGTAAAGGTACCATTGTATTTTAACATGTGGTATTTGGTGGTCATTTAATGCAGTGAACAATTTATTACTCCACCCTTTTGTGTAACAATTGATTGAAAAGAGATGATTTCTTTGGTTGGTAAATAATAACTCTGCTGATAGCCATACTCTAAATTATTATATTGGTGAAGGCAACTAGACTTAACAGCCAATCCAGGAGTCCAATCTTAATGTAAAAGACTGGTGAATAAGCAAATTACAGTTATAATCATTTACCTGATAATCATTAATTGGTTTTATCCTCAATTTGAATAACCTATTAATTAACTGTCTCTCATTTCAAGTCATCTAATATATTCATAATATTCTGGTAAACTTGCATGCAGTACCATCATTTTTTTCCAGGCCTCTTTCATGGGTTTATTTAAATTTTTAACCATTGTGTGAATGTTAAGGAATGGTTAAAAAGCAATATGACTATAGAATTTGTATTACATTTGTCAGATTCAAGTTATTTCTGTGACCATTATGGTGTTTTTCTTATTCAATAATGGGTACCTAAAATTATGTCATATGTGTAATTCAGTTTCTAGTCCATCCACCCTGCTTTTACTTGATCATCAACATTGTATAGTTTTTTTCATAATCATCATATTTTATTCCTTAATTTTTATTTACGTTAATTATTTGTGTTGTCTTTATACTACTGCATTGTTTTTGTTTGTTTTCCCCCTCAGGTACAGCACTGAATTGTCTTGCCACTGAAATGTGCTATATGAATAAACTTGCCTTGCTTTAGATAAAATCTGGTTATTAGCAGAACATGTAGAACTCAAAACCTTCTTTTGGATGCAGGTTGGATACAGCTTTCAACTTTATAACAACTCACAACTTCTTACAACTTTGTAAGAACNGGACCTTGAAACTAATTAATGTGTTTTCTTTAGCAGAATTGATCATTGCGACTTTAAAATACTTCTGTTAATCTATAAGTCTTTTAATGGCTTAGCTCCAAAATATATTACAAGCCTGTCAGTGGATCAAGATCCTAGACCTCTGAGGTCTTTTGGCTCAAATCTACTCTGCATACACAACACCAGAACCCTAAAAGAGAAAATCAGTCTTTAGTTCTTGGCATAAAATCTAAAAGCTGATTTTCTTGTGCTCCACTGGTCTTAAATAAACTCCTAAAAACCTGTAAGTGGCCTGAACAGCCAAGTTGCTTTAAACTGAAATTAAAAACATATAATTTTACTGTACCATCTAACCATACACGTGGACAAAATTGTTGGTATCCATAATTTGATGAAGGAAAAATCCACAATTCCGTAAAAATTCAAAAACTATCCACTGGACTTGGTTTTCAAGATTTGAAGACGTTTCGCCACCTCTCTAGGAGGCTTTCTCAACTCACATTTGAATTGAGAAAGCCTCCTA
>NW_015153207.1:12514-12748 GCF_000732505.1 Cyprinodon variegatus | reverse complement strand
AACCCCAGTCGGCCTCAGCAGATGGCCTCTCACACTGAGCCTGGTTCTGCTGGAGGTTTCTTCCTGTTAAAAGGGAGTTTTTACTCTCCACTGTCGCTACAAGCATGCTTAGTGTGAGTGACTGCCTTTGAATCGATGCAATCAACTGGTTTTCCTTAGATAAAAATTTTTACTGTATGATCTGGTGAACTGTAAAGTGCAATTAGATGACATGTTGTGAATTGGTGCAATATA
>NW_015153207.1:10945-12246 GCF_000732505.1 Cyprinodon variegatus | reverse complement strand
TGCTGATAGCCATAGTCTAAATTATTAAATTGGTGAAGGCAGGTTGGATACAGCTTTCAACTTTATAACAACTCACAACTTCTTACAACTTTGTAAGAACTTTACTTGCAATACCAAAGAGGCTTACAGGCATATTCCAGTTTCGATAAAGAAACCAGATTGGGATCAGTGATGGGGTGACTGGAGGTAGGAGATGGCAGATAGCCTCTTAATATGTAAACAAAATTAGAAAGGCAGCATTCAGCTGCAAGGGCGTAGGTTTGGTTTCAACTTTGGTAGGCACACTATTGGTCTTCCGTTTCATTGGTCTGATGTCATTGGTCCTTTGCAAAAATATGCATGATCTTTTTTATGCTTAATGTGAGCATCAGGACACATTTTATTTAAAGAGAACAGCAGCATGTCTTGCTACATTAATACAAATCTTATAAGCTGTTTAGCAATGTTTAAAGCATCACTGGCTCTGATGAATGTGGAATTAGGACTTTTTCCACTCTGAAAAGGTTTGCATTTAAACTTACCAGCGACTAAGACAGTGTCTATTTAACCAAATATAGTCCAAATATGTCGGTTATATGTGGATTTATCCTGTGTTTTCTTTTGAATATATAGAATTGCACTGAGGTAAACCCCACTGTTATTTTTTTAATCTAAAATGCTCTCTCTGTATCATGCAAAATACATTCAAGGGACAGCAAATAAATGTATTGTATTTACATGTGCACTGGAGCTATAAGAGGAACACTGAACATTTAAAATATTAACTTCACTATACAAGTTGTACGTCTGGGCTGTAGTTACTCTGTGTCTCCCATTGAATGTATTTTATCTTGGGCTGAAACAATTAATCATATTAATCGATTATTTAAATAATCAACTAATTTAGTAATTGGTTAATAATGGAGCATAGGGCCACTAAAATGTGCCTTTAGCCGACAGAGTGACCCACTTAGAGCAGGAATTATACCAAGATTGCAAAAATATGTAAACATTTTGCATTTAAGATTAAAAAAAGATCCAGAACTCCTCAAGAGGAAACATTTTTGTTTCACCTGGTTTAATTTCGTAAAAAATCTTCCTTAAGAACCTTTTGGCTGATCTGATCATAAACTTGATTCATTGAAAAAATAATCGGCAGATTAGTCAGTTTGCAGAATAATCATTAATTGCAGCCCTAATTTTATGGTAACATTCCGAACACATTTCTTCCATAATTCAGCACTGAAGTGCCATGATGGCGTTCAGAGTAAACCCACATGCAGAACACACCACGGAGTCAGGGGTAAAAGTTAAACAGTTTA
>NW_015153207.1:6701-8995 GCF_000732505.1 Cyprinodon variegatus | reverse complement strand
CACACCAGGAACAGGGGAGACCACCGACTGTGGCTCCACACCAGGAACAGGGGAGACCACCGACTGTGGCTCCACACCAGGAACAGGGGAGACCAGCGACTGTGGCTCCAGACCAGGAACAGGGGAGACCACCGACTGTGGCTCCACATCAGGAACAGAGGAGACCACCGACTGTGGCTCCACACCAGGAACAGGGGAGACCACCAACTGTGGCTCCACATCAGGAACAGAGGAGACCATCGACTGTGGCTCCGCATCAGGAACAGAGGAGACCACTGACTGTGTCTCCAAGTTCAGCATGGAGGAAACCGCCCACGGCAGCAAAAGTTCAGTCTCAGAGGTGGCTTGTGATGCTCGTAGAGGACTCTTGGCGGTCTGGAGCGCCTGCAGAGAGGTCCTAGGAGGCGTAAAACCACATACCTCGAATTCAGACACCTCTTTAAGGTTCTGCTGAGGGGTCTCAGGACAGCACAGCGCTAACTCAGGGGTCTCAGGACGGCACAGCGCTAACTCAGGGGTCTCAGGACAGCACGGAGCTAACTTAGGGGTCTCTAGACGGAACAAAGCTAACTCGGGGGTCTCTAGACTGCACAAAGCTAACTCAGGGGTCTTTAAATGGCACAGAGCTGACGCAAGACGGCTCAGGGCTGGCTCAGGGGTCTTTAGACGGCTCAGAACTGGCTCAGGGGTCTTTAGACGGCTCAGAGCTGGTTCAGGGGTCTCTTGATGGCTCAGAGCGGGCTTACGGCGACACCGTCTCTTACGTCGGGGTTCTTTAGAAACTGGGCTAACGGGTTCACAGGCTGACTGTGGCAAAAGGCTAACTGGTGTGCAAGTGGGTTCAGGTGCAGGTTTAGCTGAAATGCTAACAGGCTTAGGAGTAGGGCTAATTGGTTCATGATGAGGTGACAAGAAGGGGAAAAGATTGTCTCTATCCCCGTAATAGAAGTTCCAGAGGCTGAGTCCTGGACTACGGGAGCTCTGACTGTTTGGGTTGTGACTTGTGGTCTGATTTTAAGTTTCTTAAGGGATGGTGCTAACTGACGATCATGTAAGTGGTGGCTGAACTGGACTTAACTGGGCAGAGATGGACTGAACAGGGCTGTACAGAGCTGTACTGGGCAGGACTGAGCTGGACTGGTCTGGACTGGACTGGACTGGACAGGACTAGACTGGACAGAACTGGGCTGAACTGGACCGAGCCGGACTGAACTGAGCTGGACTGGGCTGGACTGGACTAGACCTTACTCTGGTTCATATCTTGTAATCCAGGTGGTCTGCTACGCAAATGAGCTCATCCAAGGTTTCTGGTTCCTCGATCTTAGCCAGCTCATTCCTAACGTCTTCATTTAAGGCGTGGTAGTAAATGTTTTTAAGCATGGAATCAGTCCAACCGGAAGTAGCGGCTCTGACCCGGAAGTCGACAGAAAAATCTTCTACGGATCTATTCCCCTGTTTAAAGTTCGACAGACCCTGAGATTTAGCAGATTCAGAAAAAGCTAGAGATAATTCTTTCAGAAAATATTCATATGTACAAGAAACAAGGGATTCAGAAGAGAAACTGGTCTTTGCCCATTTGCGGGCTTTTCCTGATAATCGTGACTGAATAAAGGTTATTTTTTCCTTGTCGTTAGGAAAACTGGAATGGGAGAGTTCGAAAAACATTTTACATTGAAGCAGGAATCCGTTTAGTCTGCTAGGTATGCCAGAATACCTTTCAGGAAGCTAGGGACGGAGTGCAGGAAGTGACGGACCGAATTCCGGAAGTGACGAAACTGGCTCTGATCCTTGAGGCGGAGTTGACTCAGGAACCGGAAGTTGAGCTGGCGCCATGTTGTGATTCTCACGAAGCCTGCAGATTCTTGAAAGGTTTGGTTATTTAACTCCAAACGGATGTTTAACTCACGGAAGGTTGAATCGTTTTCATGGATCTAATCAGCTTGCTCCTCGACTAACCTCCGTAGGGTGTCTGCTGGGTTCTTTTTGTGGCCAGAGTGTTCTGTCATGATGGCGTTCAGAGTAAACCCACATGCAGAACACACCACGGAGTCAGGGGTAAAAGTTAAACAGTTTAATAAAGATTTTGCACACAAACAGGTAAACAGTAGAACTGGTTCTGGTACTGGTCGGGGACTGGTTTCACAGAGAATCTGCAGAGAGGGGTGTATTGGTTAGTAGGGATGGGGATCGAAACCCGGTTCCATCAAGGACCCGGTTCCACTTTTTTCAAAACCCGAAAATCAATAACGTTTGGGCTTATCGATACCACTATCGAGTCTGGTCGTTTTTTTTTT
>NW_015153207.1:0-5343 GCF_000732505.1 Cyprinodon variegatus | reverse complement strand
TCAAACTGAGGCTCAGGTTCCGCTAACCAAAACTGGTCAACACTCTGGCGCTGAAGAAAGGTCTGGCTGCTGCTTATAAAGCTGGTCTCCTAATCAGGTGGATGAGTCGCAGGTTTGTATGTGGCTTCCTCTCAGGAGACCCAGGGCGCTCTCTGCTGGAGGAAGGTGGATCTCCAGAACCAAACTGGTGAACAGACAATCAGGAGGGGATCCTCGGCGCCCTCTGGTGGGCAAGCCTCTGGATCCCAACATGAAGGGCAGCTGCTTCCCCCTGAGGCTGCCCTGCACCATTATATGTGTCCTACAATCACACAATGTTTCTATTATACAAGTGTATTTTTAATAGTAAAGGATTAAATGTAACACAACCTTTTATCATCATCCTATATTGCAACTGTCTGACCGTTTAAATAGCTCCTTATGTCTATTTTCTTTTTTAGTGGCATCATCTACAAAGCACAATACTAAGAATGAGATAAGTTTATTCAAATATAAAATCCCTTTTAACAATAATAAAAGACAATATAACAATATCATATCTGCTATGTAATAGTCTCCAAAATAAACAGCTAGATACAAACATTATTTACCAGACATTAATGTTTGGAAATCTAGAAAAATAGCTTCAGCGTAAATAGAGCTCCTCTGTTTGTCTTTATCCTATTTCTAGAAGTAGAAATCAATTAAATAGAACTATTTTAATGTGGAAAACAAAAAATAGCAAATCTTTAGCATCCTTCTCGTGTTGTTATGATCTACAAAAGTCGAAAATGAAAATAGTAAAAGCAAAGAAACATTAGTAAAAGGGAATCAGAAATGTTGATAGCTTACGGTCTTTGTTCAATCTAACAGCAGTTTTCAGAACTCCTTTCTGACTCAGAATATTTAGTTTTACAAAAGAAATCCCAACATTGGTTACTTATATTTCTCAAGTTCATCAAATCCAAACCCTCTCCTGCTTCTTTGCAGACCTGCAATCAGAAGATTTCACCTGTTTTAGAGTAGATAATATTTAGTTTTTTAATTGGAACTAGTTTCCTAGCCTAATATTAATTTTGGTAAATGCGGTATTCTAACGTCATTTAAAAAAATAAAATAAAATTGCGCTTCAAGTGCGTGCCCACACATGCAGAGGAGCTGAGAGAGGAAAAGAAGCGACTGCTGCAACAACGCTGTATTTTAAATTATAAACATGTTCGTAGGGACAAATAAGTTGATCCATAATTTGGTAGGGACATGTCCCTATGGTCCCCATGCAAACCTACGCCCATGTTCAGCTGATGTCCACAGGTTGGTTGATGACCAGGAGGCTTAGATTGCTACCTTAATCAGGTAATTGCTGCTGGTTTGTGTGGGCTGAACACCAATGTTAGTTAGATAGTTAGCTAGGTTAGTTGGTGCTGTTTTCTCACAGAATTGGTTCCGAAGAAGAGATTTTGGTTTCTGCTTCTGGTTTTCAGGAAGTAATGGGAATCATTTCCATAAGAATTCGTCATGATCCTGTTACTGGTGGCTGGCCTGACTGCTCATTCCACTTGTCTGTTTAGCGTGTTTTCCAGCTACCAGTGCCAGATTATTCAAGTGGATTTGCATGATAAACTCTAGCATTCTGTTTTGTTGTTCTGAATATTGGATTGTGACCTTTTTCTGCCCTGTGGATGCCGTTTTGCTTTGTCCCTGTCTGCTCTGTTGATCTGCTCTGTTCTTGACTGATTCCTGGATTCTACTGGCTCACCAAACTTGGACTGTTCGTCTGACATCGGCTTGTATCCCCTTATCGGCTCTCTGATCTTCTGGTCTGTGAACCTTCTTCGGCTTTGGACATTTCCTTCAGGACTCTTTTGCTCCTTAATTATTTTCACCTCTTATTAGTTACTGACCTGAGTTTCTGTTCCCAAATAGGATCCGGTTTATGTGCTCCAGCTGACGAGCAGCTGCACGCTGAGTGTTCAATAAAGACTTGTTTTGAACTAATCCAGATCTGTCTGCTTTGAATATTGGGTCCAAGATTTTGAGCTTATTACAGTATTTGGTGCCCCCAGTGTGCTTAGCATTATCGATAAGAGGTAAATTTCTAATTGCAATGTCATGGTGATGAAACCTTACAGCTGTATTTCAGATATTGTTATTTTGTAGTTACAAAACCATTATGTTTTTCATGCATTAGACTCCAGAGACATATTTTTGTGACAGGGGCCCCAAAAGTTACAATCAAGTAATTTATTAATTTTCCTGGTTTACATAAAAAACACTGAGTGTAAGAGCCCTTTTTCTTTTTAAGCCAAACTGAGGTGCATTACAGTTGACACAAACATAACAATACACCTTCATGAGGTAAATTCAAATGGCCCTGGATGCAAACTTTTGGAAATATTTCAAGACTCACCAAAGCATTGGACTGCTCTCCCCTTATTTCTATGGCAGGTAGCAAAGAGAGACCCTGACTTCCATATAGTTTTATATATTGCTCCTTTAGAAAGGAAACATAATCCAGCCTTTGACTGCAGGATATGCATCATGGCTGAAGATCATCAGGATATACCAGTGGCTTCTGTAGAACCAGGAGATTCCCCAAGGATTGTCTATGTAAAGACCGTTAAAGGTAAACCTTTAATAAAATACATTTCTACAAACTCTTTTTTGTGCTGTCATTGTGCAGGATGTATATTTGACATTTTTTGCTCTGTATTTGCTTGGGTTTTGCTTTCAGACAGAAACATACAGTTGGTTGTATTCAGCTTTGGACTTCTCTGCTTTCTGCAAGTCGCTCTCAACATTTCACTGCTTCAGACTTTCTGTGAGTTTGTTTATATCTCGGGTCTTCAGGAATTTAATATTGGCCTAATTAGGATCTACATCCCAGCTGAAACATTCCAATTTCAGAAAAAAAATGTTTATCTACGACTTCAATACTTTTTTTAACAGGTTAAAACTGAAGAACTTAATGTTATTGTTTTCTCGGGGTTGTGTGAGAATATGATGTCTTGCAGCACATTACATAGGTGGCAGCAGGTTAGTATGACAGGTGGGGATATTGTTTTTTGGTTAAGGTGGAGCTATGCATTATATTTTGTACCATGTGTAAATATGATAGAAAATGTAGTGGAGACAGCAATGTGGGATAAGCATAGTAAAGATTTTGTGATAATAGAATGCTTAAAGGAATAACAAACAAAAAGCAGGCAGTATATCTCAAGTAAAGCCCGACGTACACTGCGATTTTCGGGGTGATTTTCCAGTCGTGCAAGTATTTTTCGATCGGGCCGACTTTCAGCCTGATCGTGCGTTGTGAGTCGTGTAGTGTACAGGGGGTTACGAGCGGTGATCAGCCTCTCACGACCACCTCCTGATCAGGAATCGTGAGGTCGGGAGAATCTCAAAGATGTTTGATTTTCTTCAGACCATCGATGGCATATCGCTCAGAACGCATGGGCAAACAAGGACTTTTACTTTTATTCCTCCTCTCAGACGTAAACACAGTAGCGTGGCAGGGGTGCAATGAGTAAAATGCAGCTCCGTCTGCAAAATTGATGGACTGCAGCAGCCATGTCTTGTCCCAAATATGTTGTCGCCTTTTCTTTTAAGGACTTTCAACACAAAATTGCACAAATTGCTAAGGCAGCGCGGTTTACTATAGTGAGCTTAATATTCCCCTTCTATTTTTTGGCCTCAGGATAGACGCGTCAGAGCAGCTCCATCTCACTGCGTAGCTGAGTCCAATGTGGTTTTTAGTCGCACAGTGTGAGGAGGTAGATCGCATCAGAGCATCAGGCCAAACATAAATCGTGAGCTGTAAACTCACACTGTACGACTAAACACAGGGTTTATTATTATTGGGTTTAGTCATACAGTGGGAGCAGCAGATGCGTGCAACGCTTTAAAAAAATTGCACAGTGTACGTCAGGCTTAATGGAGAAAAAGCCATTGATGATCACATTAGCATTTAGCAAAAGGGAAAGTTTGGAGAGTGGCATTTGATGCAGGTGAGTTGATCAAGTAAACATGAGAAGCAGCTGCGACAGAAAGAAGCACGAACACTTAGAAAAGGAGGTGGAGACAAAAAACTAGAAATTAACACAGAAAAGGCCTTGAAGCCAAAAAGTACATTTAGTGTCCAGAGATCAGCACCTCCTCCTTGTTGCTAATTTGTTATCAGCACACTATGTCATGGTTTTGGTTCTGTTTAAGTTTTCAGAGTTTTCATTAGTTTCATTTGCATTTTTTTTTTATTGTAGTGGTTTTTGGTTGAATTTGAGGTCTTATGTATTTGTTGTTTACCCTGTTTCCCCCTTGTGTAAATCTCCTTCCCCTTTCTCTCTTCTAGATTCTTCTGTTCACACCTGATCCCAATCAGTTGATTACTCCAGTCCTTGTTCTGTTTGCCATATATACCCCTACTTTTCAGTTAGTGTTTGGTGATTTCTCGTTGTTTCTTTGCTCCACATATACGTTTTCCCCTTACATCTCCTGTTTTTTTGTTTTCCTGTAATTGTCATTGGATTTTTGCTTCTATGGCCTTCTACATTTTATTAAACCTGCAAGAATGCATCCCTGCCTACATCATTTCTGCATTTGGGTCCTCAACCAACCTCAACTCAGTCTTGATGCACAAGGCCATCTGCAAAAACAACCCATATTCTTATAATTGGCATGGCAAAGCCAGTTTACTAATATAGCACAATTAAATACAAAGACAATTCAAAGTGCTTTAAAAAGAGTTACTTTTTTTCCCAATCTGTAAAAATGTGTAACTACATTAACTACAGTTTTAACTGCACTTTATGATGTTAAAGAATAATAAATTCCGTACTTTATTGACTAATAAAAACGTATCACTTTTTTCCAGGCTTCAACAGGACTGATCAGAAAATTCAGCTTGGATTGATTTTTTGCTTCTACGATGCTGAGAGTGGACATAATGGTTTGAATCTTACAGCGTGTGAGTTTAGTGTTTCCTAAATTCATTCAATTACAGAAAGGATCAGGATCTGACCTTCATAATCATTGTGTCTAAATAGTTACCAGTTTCCTCTGATATTTTCTTCTCAGTAACAGATACAACTAAAGAACAGATTGCAGATGTTTGTCCAAGTGTGTATTACATCTCCACAAGCAGGAAATCCTGGCATGAAAGCAGAAAAGATTGTCTGGAAAGAGGTGCAGACCTGCTGATTATCAACAGCCAAGAAGAGCAGAAATTCATGATCCAGTTTAAAAGGCCATTTTGGATTGGTCTGATCTATGCTGCGAGAGAAAAGGAATGGAAATGGATTGATGGGACTCTGCTGAACACAAGGTTTGGGATGTGTTTTCAAATAATGATTCAACCATCTTAGCATTAGA
>NW_015153206.1:9441-15147 GCF_000732505.1 Cyprinodon variegatus | reverse complement strand
AGCCTTTACCCGTATTCAAATCCAAACTCAAAACCCACATGTTCAAGATTGCCTTTTCATTATGATTTTATATTACTTTCCTCTGTGTAATTTGTGTTGTTTCTTTTAATTATGACGACTGCTTTTACCATTTATTGTTTTTATATGTACAGTGACCTTGAGTGTTTTGAAAGGCGCTTGAAATAAAATGTATTATTATTATTATTATATTTTGGATGCCAAGAATTGGATTTCTAGATATCTGTAATGTTATATTAATTTTTGATTATATGAAATAGTCATTATGACCAGTAGTAACTCGATTATGGAGACCTGAAATTAGAATTCACCCTCGTCAGAATTTATTGTCAGATAGGAAGAATGTTATTTTAGATATCTGGAAGTAATATCTAACATGATGTCATTTTTACTAGTAACAATTACATTTTAGATATCTGAAATGTATATTTTGACTAAGGAGAAATGCTTTTAAGACATCTGGATTACATATTCAGTCAAGCTAATAAATGTCCAAACTGCCTGCCATAGCAGGAACAGTTAGCTGGTTTGGAAGTGAGTTAGCTCAGACTTGTCAGGAGAAGTTTAATATCCAGTCTGCAGGTTAGCAGGACACAGTGGAGTTTGAAGGAGAAGCTGTTGGGCTGTGTGTTTGTTTTCTTTGTTGCTGGATGAACTTGAGAGTTAGAGTGAAGCTAAGCTAGCTGTTCACTAACATGGACTACTGGAAGCTGCTGTTTGGCTGCTAGAGTGGAACTTAAAGGGCTACAGATGATCGTTAGCGAACTGGATAAATAGAGATGGACTCTGGCTACGTGGGAACTGAGGGCCAGTAGAGGTAGAGCACATGTAAACCACACAACTGCATCATTCCTGACCTGCTGCTTCTTCTAATCGCTTTGAGCTCCTTCTGGACACAGGAAGACGTATTGCCCAGTTTCATTTGTGGAAAATCACCATTACACGAGCTAACAAAGGTGAAGTTGGCTTCTGATTCAGGAAGTGAGTAAAGGGCCATTCCACCTAAATTCTCCCTACCTTCAGCATTTTTAATCTACTCTAATTAAAAACCTACAACACATAGACACATCTAACCTGGACTAGATTATCTAAACTACTTGTAGAATAATTATAACCCGGTCTTGGATTTGTTAAACTGTTCTCTGATGTGTGAAACTACAATAAAGGAAGATTTTAACGCTTGTACAGATAATGGTAATGCGGATAGATCCACAGGTTGCAAGAAGTGATTTTCAGAAACATTTTTCTATATAAATTATCCAGGATTTTAGACTGCTCAGTGGTGTTTTTTTTATTGCAAGTGAGAGCAGGCATCAGTATAATTATTCATGCACCATGTGTGGATTAGAACTGCTTAGTTGTTGCTCAGACAACAAGAGAGAGCGGGGTGTGAGGAGGCGGTTACTGGTGAAACCTGTGCAGCAAATCTGTCCAAAGTGATGCTCTGATCAACCAGGGTTCCAGGCAACTGGTTGATCAGAGAGCTGATTGGATCAGTCCGATAAGTTTCTCTGGTTACTCTCTGGCAGTCACCTAGTTACCACTCAAAGCTGTGCATCCTGTTAAACGGCAGAGGTTGAATCCTCTAGTAAAAAAAATAAAATATAGGACTAATTTTACAGCAGAATATACTAAAGTATATCCACGTCTAGTGAAGGTGAGGAACAGTGGCGGATCTAGACCAAATGTACCAGGGGGGCCATGAGGGGGCCAGCGTGTTTTCATGGGGGCACAGAAAAGCATGAAATAAAAAACAGGGCAAGGGATATAAAAATATGAAGAGAGCGGCATGAAGTGAAATTTGTTTTCAATTAGGTTCAATAAAAATTCTATTTTTTATGAGGTCAATATACATTTATAATTTAGGAATTTTACGTATTTTTGACCTAATTTAAGTGAAAACTATTGCTTTCTATAAAATTTGATTTAGAACTCAAGAAAAACTGTTAAATTTATCTGTAAAAATCAGATCATTTTTTTTTGTTGTGAAAAAAAAAATGCAGATGAAAACTGGGATCCTATCTCAGTACCACTGAAGCTATCACCTTATTGTTTATGAAACAGAAGAAAAAGAATGAAATAGATTCAAAGGACGTAGCAGTAACCATGTCTTTTCCAGCGCAGATCATCATTAGAATTTGTTTCAAGTATTATCTCTTCAGTACAGGGGCAATAACAGGGGCCAGGACGTGATCTACATGGGCACTGGCCCCCGTTGGCCCCTGTCTACAACCGGCCATGGTGAGGATTGATGACAATCAATCCTCGAGGTGCACTGTATGCCGAATTCCCATGAAAAACAGAAAGCACAACTGATGTTCAAGGCTTCAAGATTGAAAGTATTTAAAATAAAAGACCAATACTGTTCTGTTTTGTGTTTAAGAAATAAATAATAGTTAATAAACAGTATCTTCCTTAAATTAGTTTTTGGAACTTGGGATGTCTATATTAAAATTACAAGAACAGGATATAATGGTATTGCTGGTAGTGAACAGTGATTGTCTCCTTAGTAAAAATATCTAAATAATCTTGTAAGCAGTAGTAGTTGCAGCAGTATAATAGTCTTATTTTTATCACTCTTATACATAATTCAAACTACAAGAAAAGGACAAACTAAGATTGCTGCCATAAAGATCAACAGCGTGTGAGAAATGAAAACATTTATATTATAAGCAGTATTAGGCATCTGTATTGTTCTCATTGCAAGAAATTGTATTATTAGACTGAATAATTGTATTTGTATCAGTTTTAAAGCTATATTTGATAGATTTGGAGCACTTTGTTAAAGTTTGCATGGATTGATGCATGTCCCAAGCAGGATTTGAACCGGCAATATTCTGCTTTTTCTTTTCTGTCCTCTCCTTCTTTCCTCCTTCTTCCTCCCACTTATCCAGACTATTGTTCCCCAGCGTTGTCTTTGGGGCAAAGACGATGCCTATTGTCCAAGTTTTTGCTTTGTTCAAATTCCTACCATCTGCTTCACTGATAGAAGCAGCAGGTTTCATGTTTCAACAAACAAATTACTGCTTAAGGGGCTTAAGACGTGTAATAAAGATATTTTTAATATGATGCAACATGTACCATGTACAGGTTGTCATATTTTTATCTCAATTGATACATATATTGTTTAATTTTCTGAATACATTAAACATTTGTTAAACATTTGTTGCAACAGTAACATCTTACTACTCAAATAACTGTAAGCAAAAGTCTAATTACTTCAGCTTTGCATATCCACCACACATACAGTGAATTCCTAAAGTAGTGGATTGCTGTTGTTCCAGATCTTAAAGAAATATTGAGAGAAGATAAGATAGACTTTAATTATTTCACAGTGGAGAAATTCTCTTCTCACATTGGCTCAATAAGGTATTTAAGATTAATTTCTAACTGTTCACAGTCTGAAAAAAAATGATTTCAGGAGCTGAATACTTAAGCTGTACAGTAAAGTTACATTCTGAATTCACCTGTATGTCTGAGTTTAAGTCATGTTTGTAATGTATGATTTTCTTTGGAAAGGGAAAACCACAAAAAACATCTAAACGGGACTGAAACTTAATTCTGCTAAATACTTCATCATTCACTCTTTCTTCAGCATGGAGCCACAGTGGACAATAAGCATTTGGATTCAACTTTTCCATCAAACCCTTTTCACAAGAAAGCTTGTAGGGACAATGTAGAGCAAAGTTTTAATTGAACTTAGAAGAAACTTCCCACAGAATGTGGCTCAGTGTGAGCAGCCATCTATCAGGACCAACTGGGGCTTTAAGCAAATATTCAACACTGAAAGGAAGCAGATGTTAGACTTAGACTAAAGATTTAGATAGATTGATTTGGTCATTTTGTATACACAAGTGTAGACAAAAAGAAATTTCAGTTACAACATCTCTCTAGACAATTTCATTTTTTAAAGTGCTGCCTTGATAAGTTAAGCAGCAGTTGTTGTTGAGCTGCTACTACTGCCTCCAACTCCTGAAGCACTTGCTTCTCCTGGCTCAGGGGAGGAAGAGGATAATGATGACAATGCTGTGAGGGTGGAGTCTGATATAGATGAAAAATTGCAAATCTTCTTTTTGAAAGTAAGCCTGTATAAGTGACGCAAACAGCAACTTTTAAACAGAACACACACAAGGAGAAATGGGCTCATGCACACTTTTGCTGGCATTTAATAGGTATCTGTTATCTATCTGGATATTGGCTGGAGGTCTGAAAGGCCTCTGTCCATCAGGTCTGACTGAGGGTCTTTTGGGGCAATGAGCGAGTCTCTTCCCCCTTTCTCCGTTTCTGTAGCTCCAGGTTCACTTGCTCCTGGTTTTTCATGTGCTTTTTAAACTGCATTGAATCGGCTTTTTACAAACCATACAGCTTGCTGTTGTTTTCATTTATGGTATTTTCTGCTCCAATAGTCTCTCCCTCTTTCTACGGTGTCTGAGCTGCACAGTTGTTTGTGTGTGAAGTGGAGAGAGAGCTGAGTTGGGGGGCAGGCTGAGCCTGTGTGTTGAGCCTGGGACGAGAGGGGAGGGGGGGCAGCAATGTGCTGTAATTATACAGACAGGGAGAGTGGTCAATCTGCAGCAGTTAGTGCGTATGGGAGAGAATAAAAAGAATCGATCCCGGTAAACCAATATTGTTCAATATCAATACCAGTGTTGGTATCGATAGTATTGATCCTAGGATTGATCCGCCCACCTCTACTGTTTTAGGCTCCCTTCTTTTAACTCTTTATCTGCTCCCACTTGGATCCTTAGGAAACATGGGGTTTCTTTTCACTTTGATGCAGACGACTGTCAGATCCCCTGCTGAGGTGAAAAAAAAACTGTGATGAATCTCTTCGGAAATGTTTGGATGATGTGAAAACATGGATGCCTTTAAACTTTGTACATTTTAATGGAAAAAGACAAAAGTTATGTTTTTGAGGCACTTCAGAGAGCAGACCTTTACACCTGGGCTATCAGGATCATTTTGTAAAACCAGTGGCCACAAACTTACACTGTAAAAAAAAATCTGTTGTTTTTACAGTAAAAAACTGGCAGCTGTGTTTGCCAGAATAATCCCGTAGAAAATACAACAAAACTGTTAACAACATTACGGAACAACTTGTACATTTTACTGGGATTTAATGTACAATAAATGACTAAATGTACATTTTGCAGTTATTCAATGTACAATAAGCAGTTTTAGGACGTGAAATTTACAAGTTGTTTTGTAATGTTGTTTACATTTGTACTGTATTTTTAACGGGGTTATTCTGGCAACCACAGCTGCCAGTTTTTTTCCATAAAAACATTTCTTTTTAAAGATGTTTACATTTGTACTTTATTTTTAACAAAATCATTCTGGAAAAACAACAGATATATATATATATATATATATATATATATCACAGTCTTACTATCTACATTGCTTCAAATTACTTCTAAATGAAAAGTCAGGCTGTAACAAACCACTCGTCAGACAATATACAATTCACAATAATGCAAATTTATTGTTGAAAAAATAATGAGAAAGAGATCATTAAAGTGTGTGTGTGTGTGTGTGTGTGTGTGGTCGCACTTGTGTTTGTGAGAGAGCGGGATTGTGAGTGAATAAATGTGAACCTTGTTAATATAGAGCCACGAAAAAAGGTGAGATAGGTGTTCATTGGCTCCATCACTTTGAAGGAACACCTAGGGGAATAGAGAAGAGAAA
>NW_015153206.1:7328-8631 GCF_000732505.1 Cyprinodon variegatus | reverse complement strand
AGCTCGCCATTCATGGTTGAAAAGGTCATGAACCAAGTTACAGAAGCTTAGATTAACATGCAACTGCATTGCTTCTAGAAGAACATCTAGAGAAACATATGGGTGTTCACTGTTGCGGTCAATTGAAGGAACAACTAATGGAATAGAGAAGAGAAAGAAAAACATAATCTCCATTAGTTACATTAGTAAAGTCAGTCAATAATCAAGGACAGCAGTAGCATTAGCACTAGCACACATACCTTTTTAAATAGCTCGCCATTCATGGTCTGAGAAGTCCTGAATCAAAGTAAGGACTCTTGGATTCACATGGAGCCATTTTGTTTTTGTTTGTTCCACTTTCATCCCTTTCTCCGGATTAATAAAGAAGAAACATCTAGGTTAACAGAAGAGAGAAGAAACACATATACCACTATAAATGATACAACCATCTCAACCAGCCAAATCAGTAGAAAAGGAAAAGACAAAAAAGGTGAGAATACGGGTTACAGTTTTCCATTAATTAAAGTTTAACTGGTAGGCGGGGAGCTAAGGGGCCAACCGTGTACCCCCCACATACTCCAACTTTAAAAAATATATATATATATATATATTATTAAAGGTCTCATCGTGCTTAACATGAATCAGAATGTTTACATTGAACATTTTGCACTACATGTTTCAGGTAGTCAGTGTATTTCCAAACATTGCAAATTGCACTGCACCTTCCCCTAGCTCATGGAGAGTCATGTTCCTGTAATGGGTTTCCATTGCATTTTCAATGTATGGAAATACATTGACTACCTGAAACATGTAGTGCAACCCAAAATGTTCAGTGTTAACATTCTGATTCATGCTCAGCATGGTCAGACTTTGGTCACCAATTTAGGTAACATTTTAACATGTCAGTAACTCGTAGCTCAAGTGTAAAAACAAGTGTGTGTACTATATGTATGCGAATGAAAAAAAAACACATCTGAAAAAAACTGAAACAAATAAGAGATAGAGGTCAGTGTGTGAATGAGAGAGCATGTGTTCAGTCTTTGGAAGGCAGGTGTGTGTGTGTGTGTGTGTGTGTGTGTGAGAGAGTGTTCATGTGAATGTGTGAGTGAGTGTGTGAGAGAATGAGTGGGGGTATTTAAAATTAACAGCTGAGACAAAAACAATTACAGATGATGCATGAACATAATTTAAATTAGAAATGAAGAAATTTGGGATATATTTGTGAGTGAGGTTAACTTACCACATACAACAATTGCGGGAGTCATCGGAACTCTGTTCATGTCCACTTCTCTAGCCAGGCAAGTGTCCTCCACCTAATGGAACA
>NW_015153206.1:4285-6483 GCF_000732505.1 Cyprinodon variegatus | reverse complement strand
GTTTTCCATTCAAATATCATCATGGATAGGCATCCCGTGTTAACTAGACCTACATAAAGCTTCCCTTTCCTAATTTATTAAAAAAAAAAAGTATTGTCTTTTGAACACATTAACAGTTTTATTTGGTTTAGAGTTTTACAAAATGGTAAACAAAATTAGGTTAGGGATCAGTCGAAGCGCAGCCCAAAGACCCCTTAAGATGAGTACCATTAATGGACTCAGTGCTCTCTGACTGTGGGATTCCAGCGGCTCTGGCGATTGCCGAGGCAAAAACTCGTTTTATGAAATGTGCCAAAGAGCCTAGGCTACTGACTTTTTTTTAACAGGGCAATGATGTAATTTTAACTGTATGACTTTTTTTTGGCATTACAGTTAATTTGTGTTTAAATTACATTAATTTGCTAATTATACAAAAAATTCTGATCTATTCAACATATTCTTACTGTAAAATGAACAGTTTTATTTGGTTAGGAGTTTTACAGTTTATCATTGTAAATTACACAATGCTTCATTGTTTTTTCATCTACAGTTTTTTATGTCATGATTTTACAGGAATTTACTGTTAATTCTACGTGTAGGTTTTAAAATGGACAGCCATCTTAACTCTGACAAAGTTAAGCTGTTGTCAAATCCAGTTTGTCCCTACAAACTCCCTACAATATTAAATAAGGAGTTTTGTAATTTCCCAGCTCCAGTGAAGGCAACACAGGCATGAGGCTATGACCAAAGAGCAGTTTGTGGAAGCGGCACTCATCCATGTTTTATTGGCTCTCAGTGCTGAAACCTTTTAGAGTTGTCACAGAGGAGAGTTGGCATTAAAGAAAGATGGAAGATAATAATTCTCCTACGGTGTCTGGCAGGGGACAGAAAGAGCCCCCATGGAACAGGTAAACAAAGAAGGGATTTAAATCTGTTATGTTTTCATAATTCTGTATTTGTTTAGTGACACCATCTTCAGCGCACTGTTACCATCTGATCATAGTGTGCTGTGGTTAAACCTCCCACACGCTTTTCAATAGGTGTGTGGTGCGCTTTAAACTTGGAGGAACTCTGCTCTGTCCTCCATCTTTGCACCTAGCTCTCGTGCTCCACTCAGCAGGTCGATGCTCTCTCTTCATCCTTTTTGCTCTCAGCTGCAAAGGCGTAGCCAGAACATTTTTATAAGGGTGGCCAGGCAATAACCAATGAACACTGAAGGGTGGCCTAAAGCGGATAGACGCTAAAACCTCAGGGTCAAGCTAAAGATAAGACAAACTATACTTTCCTACAGCCTTTGCTAACAATTAGACGCATATATTTAAACATCTGTGCTTTCTAGATTAAAGGTATAGCGGATAAAATTCTTTCAGGTTTGAGTTCTGGGGTGAACGTCTTTTCCATTGTCATTACTTACCTACTTTTATCAATGACCATTCTGCATAAAATTGATATTTACAAAAACTAATGTCTACATAGTCTAAATTGATTAGTTATTTATCTGTGATTTCACTAAAGACTCCTAGATGAATGCAGAGACACATCATTTTCTCTTTATCCCATAAAACACAAAATCTAGTTCTGAAAAGAGCCTGAATTCTCTACTTATCATGTTTAATGTTAGTATATTAATGTGTATAATTAACCATAGAGTTTTTGTTGTCAAGTAATTATGAATATATTAAAATAGTAAATAATATATGAAAAATTTAAATATTTTGAAAATTCCACTTGAGAGTATCACTGCTGCGGCCATCTGTATTAGAGGGGAAAAATTGTAGGGGGGCCACAGGGGTGGCCAATGATTGGCTAAGGGTGGCCATGGACACCCCTGGCCCCCCATCTAGCTCCGCCCCTGCTCAGCTGTCTCTGCACTCAATACTTAATAGAATTTATGTTCTTCGACCTCATGAGAGCTGGTTTATGAAACTTTATTTAATTCCTAACAAAAAACTCCTATATCATATATAAAAAAAATACTTCATTATCTTAATGTTTATTTTAATTTTAACCTGTCTCTCCAGTTGCTTCAACATCTTTTATTCTTTATTCAGATTGAGGATCTGCAGGTTCTCAGAGATCAGCTGTGCTTCTCTGGGCTCAGCTCTGAAGTCCAGCCCCTCCCATCTGACAGAACTGGACCTGAGCTACAACAACCTGAAAAATAATGGAGTGAATCAGCTCTGTGGTTTTCTCCAGTCTCCCCTCTGCAAACTACAGAC
>NW_015153206.1:0-2320 GCF_000732505.1 Cyprinodon variegatus | reverse complement strand
TGTAAAGGGTCAGGGTCCTAAAAACTGGAGACCATGCCACAAGGTGCAGAGAGAAACATTGATTTAGGATCAAACACAGGTTAACAAAAACTAGAATGGATGGAAGTGTCTGTATCAGTGGGGTAGAGCAAATGATTGGATGTGTCTGTGTGATCATCAGAGTGACCACCATTTTTCTGATTTCACCATCAAAATGAGGACCGCTTGTTGTAAAGTGAGGACATTTTTCTGCTCCGATTGAGCTGTTTGGCTAACAGTTAGCTTTAGGGTTAATATCAGGGTCAGGGCATAGAAAGGGTTAAAATGACTGAAAATCAATGGAAAGCAATACATGATGATGATGATCGTGAAGACAGCGATGATGGATTCGATAGATAGAAAACTTTTCCATTTTTCAGTAAAGCTCTTATTTTTGATGAGGAAATCTGTCTCAGATATTTTGTGGTCTGCTTTAGTCTGCTTCAAGTTAGGAATTCTTTGCTCAATAATAGGAACTATAAGTATTACAATCATAATAGTTACTATGGGAACAAACCTCCAGCAGACTCCATGTCTTCTAGGGTTGTTTCATTGTGACGCCCTGAATTCTTTTAATCATCAATTGTAGATCACATTGTGTGTGGACAACTTTATTTTTTTATTTTCCTGATTCTTACTGTGGTGCAGTTCTTAGCTGAGTGTCTGAGCTGGAGCAGAAAGCAGAGCAGCAGGAAGGCATCCTAACAGAGTTACTATCCTCAGCATCTTTTACTGCACCTCAGCTCCACTCAGCTGAATGTGTATGTAGTGATGTATTACTTTTATGGACAGATGAAGCTTTAGGTTTCATCCTCCATCGTTCGGTTAGTGGGTTTTATCAGATGAAGCTAATCCCAAATGGGCTAAAATAAACAAACAATAAAGTTATTCTTACAATTATTTATAATTCTGGGAGAATTAGGTTAAAGTGTTTTTTATTCTATCCAGAACAAGAAGCAAACAAGGCAGGTATCTGTTCAGACATAAAGTAATGTAACCCAGATAGTAAAACATAAAATATATTTAACATAATAAATAGCAAGGATAAGTTCATTTATTATATCCTTTTATTTCATTTAACCTGTCAAAGTTCACATAAATGTATTAGAAATATGTTTGCATTGTTTAAAATAAGTTATCTTTATTTAGTGGGGAATTGCCAGTGAACGTTTTATTTTCCTACAGCAGTATGGTCTGTGAAGGCAGCACAGGTGTGAAGGAAAAAAGGAAAGAACAGCAGGAGGAGAGAGTTTGGTTGAGGAGATAGGAGAGGAGGAGCAGTTAGCTCAGACTTGTTTTAAGGAGAAGTTTAATATCCAGTCTGCAGGTTAGCAGGACACAGTAGAGTTTGAAGGAGAAGCTGTTGGGCTGTGTGTTTGTTTTCTTTGTTGCTGGATGAACTTGAGACTTAGAGTGAAGCTAAGCTAGCTGTTCACTAACATGGACTACTGGAAGCTGCTGTTTGGCTACTAGAGTGGAACTTAAAGGGTGGTATGCCATATGCCATGATCATACTTTTTGGACATTAGGAACCAGTGTCCATATTTCATCTTGACATGATGATGTGGAATCAGCTGTGGGACTTCCGCAGCCCCCCCTTTTCAGCCAAAGTCACAGGCCAATCACATAGAAACCAGCAGAGGTGTAAAAACCTACCCCCTCTGTGAGGAGAGAGACAACCACAGAGCACACAGGATTCTCTCTCTTTTTGCTCTCCTCTGCTCCAGCACCTCTCTCCTGGTCCCTTTTGCTCCTGCGCTCAAAACTGGGGCCCACTGTGGCCCACAGTGGAGATGCGGGCCCCAGGGGAACCAGATCTCCAGAACCATCACGGATAAGTCAGATACTTTCAGAACCAAACTGCTGCAAACAGACCTTTTGCAATACATTTCTCTTGAGTTTCAGAACTTTTAGAGCCAGACTGGATGAGAACCATGCCCTGGTGTGAGACTGAGACAAAAGAATCCCTGACTGCAGAGCAGCAAAACTGGATGAAACTCAAGCTTTCCAAATGGACATGGAAAAAGGTTTGCAGGTCTGGCATGATTAGGGACAGAACAAGCAATGTGTCTTTTGATGATGCTAATCATATCGTGTGTTTACTGCTGAGTAAAGACAACGCTAATTGATGCTAAAGAATGGACTGCATGCTACGCTAGGCTTCAGGAATATGTGTTGAGCTGTTGCTAAAGCTTAGACAAGCTTTATTCACTAAGGATTTAAACACTGATGTAACATTAGTGTTCACGTGTTCCTCAAATGCTCATTACATTTCCATTGCCAAGTATGACCAAGAGTCATT
>NW_015153205.1:12138-15168 GCF_000732505.1 Cyprinodon variegatus | reverse complement strand
TGATGGATGGATGAATGATTGATGGATGGATGAATGATTGATGGATGGATGAATGATTGATGGATGGATGATGAATGATGGCTGTTGCCCATCTAGACGAATGTCTTGTTGCTACAATGTCTTCTTCATGCGTCTTCATTCAGGTGGCCTTCCACATTCAGCCATACAAGGGACGGACGGACCAGAGCATGCATGACAACATCAAGTACATTATTGACAGGTAAGCTGGCTGTAGTCCAGTAGATTCTGGTAGATGTTTTCTATAACCAAGCGGGTCATCAGAGGAGGGGTGGGGGGTGGGGGGGTCTGATATTATCAGAACAAAAAAAGTAGATCTAGAACTTCTTAACTTCACTAAAGGATTTGGGGGAAAGTTCTTGTGTGTCATAACTGAATGCAGTTTTTCTTCTGAACGTCAGACGTTGATCAGGTCCATCTGTCTCCATCTGTCTCCATCTTCCTCCTCAGATACGGGAAGCATGAAGCCTTCTACAGATTCAGGACCAGCACAGGGCAGATCCTGCCTCTGTTTTATGTCTATGACTCCTATCTTACTCCTCCTGACTCCTGGACAGAGCTTCTGACCCCCACGGGTTCCCAGAGCGTCAGAGGAACGCCGTATGATGGGGTGTTTGTTGCACTGGTGGTGGAGGAGCGCCACAAGCACGACATCCTTGCCAGCGGCTTCGATGGGATGTACACCTACTTCGCCTCCAACGGGTTCTCCTTCGGCTCGTCACACCAGAACTGGAAAGCCATCAAGGCGTTCTGTGACACAAACAATCTGCTATTCATACCCAGCGTGGGTCCGGGGTACGTGGACACCGCAGTCCGACCGTGGAACAACCACAACACCAGGAACCGGGTCAACGGCCGTTACTATGAGACGTCCCTGCAGGCGGCGCTGTCTGTCAGACCCGAAATCGTAACCATTACCTCCTTCAACCAATGGCACGAAGGCACTCAGATAGAAAGGGCCGTGCCCAAGAAAACAGCGGAACGTTTATATCTGGACTACCTGCCAAACCAAGCAGACCATTATCTGCAGCTGACGCGCCAGTGGGCCCAGACCTTCAGCAGAGAGAAGGACAAGTGGCTGATGTGAATCTGGGAACCAGTGGGACTCTGCTGGTGACCCTGGCTATAGACCAACAGCTGCTCCTCAATCTTTCCTCTTTATCTGTTGTTTTCCTTCCTCTGAAATAAAGACTGTTACTTCCTGTCCTTTGGTCTGTTTACTGGTGGACGGTTCTACGTCCCACCTGAAGGGAAGCAGGTTCCTGTTCCTCAGCTGGCTCCTCCCACTATGAAGATAACGCCTGTAGGCTTTGGTCATGTTCAAGTCATCTTTTCTTGAAATAAGTGCATTTGTTCTTGGATTGAGGAGGTAAAAGAGACATTTTGCCAGTGGAACAATTTACATTTAAAATCAGAAAACTAAATACTATCGTCTTATTTTAAGTGTATATTATCTAATGATCTTACTTTAAGAGTAAAAATACTCATCTCATTTACCTACTCAAATTAAGGGTAGATTTTTACTTATTTCTAGATGTTTTTTCCAGTGAACTTGTTCCGTACCTCAGTCCAATTGGCTGGAAGCAGGTGTATCTCCTCTAAAGGTCAGAAGAAAATCTCCATCAGGTTCCTCACTACTTGACAGACTGACGTTGGTGAAACGTTTCCTTCCTCACGCCTCTCATAGTGGTTTGTGGGAACATTGGGTCCTTCCCCCTTACAGAAGCGGTCTAAATGGACCCGCCTGCAGCGGTGGAGGGTTGTGGGCTAGATTCTGACTTCTCCAGTCAAACCCAAACCCTGTACGGACTCACCTTTAGGCTCCACCAATCAGTGTATTCCTGATCAGAGCCGACCTTTATTACAACATTTCAACATATGAAGAATTTTCCAGGGAGGTCCGGTGCGCTTCATCAGGTCAGGAAGCAGAAACCAACATGCAGAGTAACTGCTGCTAAGCTGCTGATTGGTCAGGCTATTCAAATAGACCAATGAGCAGCTCTTAAAGAATGTGAGTAGATCCACACATTGGGCCTTATGCTGATATCTGGCATTGAATGTGAGGACAGTACTCCCTCACAACCCTGACCTCTTTATAAGAACCTTACTATAACAATTCTATTCAGTTTATTTCTATAACTCCAATCCACATGTCATCTCAAGTCACTTTATAGATCCAGATCAACCAGATCATCCAGTTAAAATAATTCAAAGTTTTCTATCTAAGTAAAACAGCTTATTGCAGGAGGCTACAGAAACTTTTTAGCAGGGCCTGGCCGCCTCCCGAGGGGCTCCGCCTCCTCAGGAGGAGGAGCCCCTAGGAGAGGGAGAGAGGACACAAGGGAAAGGACACATGGAGAGGAAGAATGGACACCAAAAAGATAGGACACAAGGAGAACATTCTAGGAGCACTCATAGATTTCCTCAATTATCCAGATCTAGGGAAACAGAATTACAGCTGTAGACCCAGAGCAGAGCCTGACCCGGTTGGGGGTGTGGTACCGTGGTACTTAGAGCCCTGAGACTGACCTCAGAACTATTTGAAGGGGAAGTTCTTCTGGGCTGGTTCTGAAGCACCGCTTCTCCAGCCAGAGGGTCTTTGTCTTTAAATAAAAGCAAAACCCTGCTGGAGGCGAAGGCGGCCATTTTTTTATTTATTAGAAAACTGAGGCTGGTTCTCAGTATGGACTCGTGTCCTCGCCAAGTCCGTTCTTTAGAAGAACCCAGGAAAGTCTGGACTCGAGGAGAACTGGAGGACGCAGAATAGATCTGGGTGAGCTGGAACAGAAGCGTGCTGATGACATCACCACATTCAAAGCTAGTCTGGAGCTGCATTTCTCCTCCTGGTATCAATAGTCTCTAGATGATAATAAATTAGGACTTTTTTTATGGGCTGCTCAGTGGAGCAATGTATAGCACTGCTGCCTTGCAGGAAAAAAGGGTTCTGGGTTCAATTCCCGGCCCGGGGTCTTTAACCAGGGTGGACCCCCCCTCCGTCCAGGGTGGACCCCC
>NW_015153205.1:10024-11478 GCF_000732505.1 Cyprinodon variegatus | reverse complement strand
CCGCCATGTTGGAAAACGACTGGTGAAGATGGAGCAGCTAGAAGAGCGAGAACGCTGGGACCCTTTTTCCACCTGGATCTCCGCTCTTTTTGGTCCTCATGTCCTTCCGTTGTCGCACAAACTTGCCCCCACTTCCTCAGCGCCTCGGCCGTATCTAGACCCACAGCTAGTTCCTGATTGGCCCTCTGGTGTTGTAGCGTGGAATAACACAGAGCTGACCACGCTTCAATATGGGGCAGAAATAGAAAATATCTGCGACACGCTGCTGAGGAAGAACTTTAACTTAACGCTCTGAGCTCTGTGAGCGCTAAGCTGGAAGCTGCTGCCGCAGTGCATGCTGGGACAGCTGTCAGTCTGGAGAACGGACAAGTCTGCTCTGATGCATGCTGGGTAAAGAGGGAGGTTCTGTTCTCGGTCTGCTGTTCCAGGCTGAATGCGTAGTTACACGTACCGACCGTCAGGAACAAAGTTTTCTATTTTTTTCTAAAGGAATGAAGAAAATGTTCCCGACGATCCGAGCTTCATTTTCCATTCACAGGTCCGTCTGGATGCTTCTGCTCTCCTTCGTTTCCAGGAAGGATGGTGGAACAGCGCCCCCTGGCTGTGGACCTGATCTATGGCTGCTTCAGAAGCACAGGAGTAAAGTGATGGTTTGATAGGAAGTCTGGATCAGAACCTCTGGATCCACTTCCAGGAACAGAGCAGCCCACAGAAAGACAGAGACTAAAGTCCTCAATTTATTTCAATCATTTTACAAACTATAAAAGAGGAGAAAGAGGAGGAAGAGGAGGAAGAGGAGGAGGAGGAAGAGGAGGAAGAGGAAGAGGAGGAGTTCTTCTTCCAGCCAAACATCAGGAATAGAACCAAAACACATAGAGAAGATCCGGGTCCTACAGCAGCCCCTGTCTCTTCAGGTCCTCATACGTCTTCTTGTTGACCACATTTCCAATGGAGTCCTCATACTCCTCCTGAGGGGACAGCAGCAATGAGACATGGGGACAGACAGTGGAGTCCAACAGGTCCTGGTCTCAACGTTAGCTCACCTCGGTGTCTGGCTGCCACCGCTCCAACGCCTTCTGGGACTTCAGCTTGGCCCACACTGAGGAGGACAAACAGAAGCTCAGGACACTGGTCCACAGAGACGGACTCTGCTGCTGGGAGAGGGACTTACAGGAGACGGCGTCCTCTATCTGCGTGACGTTAGCAAAGTGAGCCGTGTTGGGGATTCCCAGACAGCGCATCCCGTGTGCGTGGCGCCACTCCTGGAAGGGAACCACGAGACGTTAGTCCTCTAGGTCTGACGGCGTCCAATCAGGGAGACACTGTCCCCCAGAGGGAGAGAAGAGGAGGCCGTCCCCCAGAGGGAGAGAGGGGGAGGCCGTCCCCCAGAGGGAGAGAAGAGGAGGCCGTCCCCCAGAGGGAGAGAGGGGGAGGCCGTCCCCCAGAGGGAGAGA
>NW_015153205.1:8565-8937 GCF_000732505.1 Cyprinodon variegatus | reverse complement strand
TTAGTCCTCTAGGTCTGACGGCGTCCAATCAGGGAGACACTGTCCCCCAGAGGGAGAGAAGAGGAGGCCGTCCCCCAGAGGGAGAGAGGGGGAGGCCGTCCCCCAGAGGGAGAGAAGAGGAGGCCGTCCCCCAGAGGGAGAGAGGGGGGAGGTTCCTGTGGACATACCGCGAAGTGTCTCTGGAAGGCCTTGGGTCCTCGGTAGGTGTAGTTCCCACAGATCTCACAGTTGTAGTTGATGTTGAGGCCGTGGAGCTTGTAGAGCCAGTAGGGGATGGGCTGCAGAGAGAACCGGGTCAGAACCAGAACCAACAGAACAGAACGGACCTCTGGAAGGTTCTACCTCTACTGAGCTGAAACAAGGAGCACTCAA
>NW_015153205.1:4328-7224 GCF_000732505.1 Cyprinodon variegatus | reverse complement strand
CCTTGCCATCCCAGCCCAGCGGCAGGTTCTTTGGGTTGTAGATGATCTCGTTGTCTTCATCTTCGCTCTCGCTCTCACTCAGCTGCTCCTCCTCCTCCTCCTCACGCTCCTCCCCCGTCCTGGCCTGCTTCCTCTGCACGTTCTCATGGGTTAGCTGCCTTTGTTCCTGGAACCACCAGAACCACAGAACCATGAGGCACTGGTACCAGAAGGACCAGGACCGGGACCAGAAGGCCGACTCACCCCCAGAACCTCCACGTACTCGTAGACCTGAGCCTCCAGGAAGGCCGTCTCTCTGTTCCGCTCCGTGTCTCTGAGGAGGAAGACAGGAAGCGTTACGGCGGCCCGGCCCACAAATCAGAACCATCAGAACCTGACATACTTCTTGGGCCCTTTGGCTTTGGGGTTCTTGGCGAACAGAGCCTGGTCCAGGGCCTCCAGGGACCGGCCCTTGGTGCTGAACAGCCTCTGAGCTCTCTCCTCCAGAGTCCTGATCCAAACACAGACAGAACAGCAGTGACCATCAGAACCACAACCAGAAGGTTCCTCTGAGGGAGCTGGAACCTTCAGAACCTCAGGGTTCTGCTTGTCAAACCGGATCAGTGGCCGGTACGGGTCGGTTCTATGGGCCCGTCCAGAACCGACAGCCTTACCCTCCACACTTCAGACCCAGAGCCATCAGAGCAGACTTCAGCCGGTCCAGACCCAGAGAGGCCAGCTCCTGTGGGACAGCAGAACCCAGAGTTAGAGGCCGACCCATTTGGGCCCGATAAAGACGGAGCGGCAGAACTTTGGATCACCTCCCAGGAGGAGAACGCAGACAGGTCCAGGTGAGCTCCAGCATGGGTCAGAGCGCTGCTGGTCTCTTTCTGCAACAGGAACAGAAGTCATGGAGACACCGGATCAGAACCACCCGCCCCGATTTGGACCGGGCCGGGTCTTACCGGCCAGCCTGGGAACGTCCCGTTCTCCCACTTCTTCTCAAAGTCCAGCAGAACTTTCCCATAGAGCTCGTTCTGGTCCAGCAGAGGTTTGACCCGGTCCGTGTAGTCCTGCAGGTACTCCAGCAGCATCTCCAGGTACCTGCAATCCACAAGTTAGCAGCGGACCAGAACCAGGACCAGGACCAGCACCAGAACCAGGACCTACTTCTTGTACTCTGCGTTCTTGCGGTCCTTGGGGACGTCGAAGAGCTGGTCGAAGGAGGACAGGTAGCTGATGTAGTCCAGTTTCTGGGGACACAGGACGCAGTCAGTGACCCGACCCGACCCGAGCTGCTAACAGAACCAGCTGCGCAGCATCCTACCTCCATCCCCTTCAGGTTGATGTATTTCAGGTAGCAGTCGTGGAGGTCCAGGTAGCGGCCGTATCCCTCCTCATCAGTGAAGTCCACCATGTCTGAGGAAGGAAAAGGAACCGGCTCAGTCCGGTTCTACAGAACCCGCTCCCACAACCAGAACTCCCAGGTCTGACCTCAGCCCGGCCCTGAACCCGCCCATCTGCAGGATGCTGAATGGAACCAGAACCTTTCTAAGTTCTGGTTCTACTCTTCATCTAAACCACAGTCTGGTTCCGGTTCCAATCAGAACTCAGCCTCAGAGGAAACGGACCCGACACAAAGAAGAAGAACCTTCCTGTCAGGCCGCTTCCGCCTGCTGATCATGGAGCGGGCACAACCTGCAGACGGCTAAGGTTCTACCGGGCCCTGAGCCGGGCCCCTGGACTCTGGGCCCCGGGCTCTGGGCCTCAGACGGGAGGGAGGACCCAGCAGCTGCATGATGGCAGAAGAAGGGAGGTTCAGTGGCGCCCTGCAGCTGCAGCCAGTGGAGCAGACGACTGCGCAGCTCAGGAAACACAGACACTCCTACAAGCTGTTGGACGGAGGAGGACAAACTAGGACCACCGCTAAGGCTCTGGATGAAACCACTCAGCCCTGAGGACAGAGAGACAGAGGACAGAGGACAGCAGGTGGACAGCAGGTCTTACTCTGCGCCTCCTCGCTGGGGTTGTCTCTGGCCTTCATCAGCTCCTCAAACTCTGCAGACATGGGGATGGAAATCTGCAGAGAGGAGAGCAGAACCATCAGAGACCCACTGACAGGCTTTGCTGTTGGCAGGCAGCTCTGACCCGGTCCGGTGTGACCCGGTTCGGTCCGGTGTGACCCGGTCCGGTCCTCCTACCTCGTTGGGATGCTTGCGGTGGAACTCCTTGATGTGCTTCAGTCGGTTGTAGAACTCTGCAAACTCGTTTGGTCCAGAAATGGCGGCTAGCTCGTCTCTCCGCATCCTGATGATAGAAACGTTAATAAACCAGGATCGGACCAGAACCCGCCGCTCTGAGTCCTGGTTCTGGTTCTGGGACGTGATAACGACATCATCCAGAACCTTTGCAGAAACACTCACCCGTCTTTGTCCTCATAGGAGTCTCTCAGGTTGGCGCTGACCTCCATGTACCTCTGTGAGGAGACAAGCATAGGTCAGATCCAAACGGACCCTGGAGAACCAGAACCAGAACCCACCCACACCCCCACTGCAGATGGACCCAGAGGTGTTTTCAGCCTGTTTTATGGCTACAACCCTCATTTCATTCAAAGCTCCTAAAATATAATTTCATTTTTTTATTCTGTTTTACAATAAAACACAAACAAAACAGAAAAATGACATTTAAAAACTTTACAGTATTTGGTTATTTAGCCGTTATGTTCTGGTTCATCAGAAATAATAATAATAATAAACAAACAAGCTGATGGAGCTCCTTCACTAAAACGCTGCATTCAGGTGTTTCTCAAATAATCCGTCAGATTTCTGCACCTATTGATGGTGAAATGTTCACCAGCATGGTGCTCTAATGGTGAGTTTGATTTTCTATAAAACCACAGCTCAATAGCAATATTTCA
>NW_015153205.1:0-3263 GCF_000732505.1 Cyprinodon variegatus | reverse complement strand
GGAGCAGGAGCAGAAGAGCAGAACCAAAGGAGCAGAACTAGAAGAGCAGAACCGGAGGAGGAGGAGCAGGAGCAGAACCAGAAGAGCAGAACATGAAGAAGTGAGGAGAGAGTCCAGAATTCAGGGTTATAAAGTTAGATCAACTTTATATCCAGGCTTTCAGCAGCAGAATAGATCCTGTTTCCTCTCACTGGGAGCAGATCTGGTTATCGCTGCCATCCATTATCCATTAACCCATCCATCCGTCCATCCGTCCATCCATCCATCCATCCATCCATCCGTCCGTCCGTCCGTCCATCCATCCATCCTCATACTTACATCCAGCATGGCTCTAATGCGATGATCGGAGTTAATTTGCTCCCGCAGCTGAAACCAAAGACATAATAAAGCAAACGGTGAATGAAGGAAGGAACTCTGCGTGGCTGTACTCGTTAGCTGCATGCTAACACTAGCCTAGCTAGCTTACCGTGGACTTTTTATGTAACATTTCTTTAGTTTTGGCGTCCATCAGCCGCTCCTTCTCCTCGTG
This sequence comes from Cyprinodon variegatus, assembly GCF_000732505.1. Lineage (NCBI taxonomy): Eukaryota > Metazoa > Chordata > Actinopteri > Cyprinodontiformes > Cyprinodontidae > Cyprinodon > Cyprinodon variegatus. The sequence goes on along the minus strand of NW_015153205.1, from coordinate 2,734 downwards.
GTATCGCCGCTGCTGTTCCAGGATGGTCTCCATGGTCGCTGCCTGCCTCACAGTTAGCTTACAGTTAGCTCACAGCGTTAGCCACCGGAGCAGCTACGATTGTTTTTAACGGCGGATGGACTGAGCAGCGGTCCGTGCTTTAAATCAGTGCGCGGGAAACATCGACCGAAGAATAGTTCCGCTGACAAAAGGATGATAAAGTTAACATCATAGATATATATGGTTAATATATACCATCACTTTGACAAAAACTATTAATTTTATACATTTTTGCTTCTTTATTTACCTTGTTAAAAATATTCTCGGGTCATTCCATGAAAACTGTTAAGTTTGGGTCCATAACATTCAAAGAGAAGTAGGAAGCATAATAAAACTGTCAGTAATACTTTAAGTGTCTAAAGCCATTGATTCAAGTTTAGTTGGTAGCATGAGGTCAAATAAAACTGAATAATAAATATATATTTTGCACATTTATAACTTTTTATGTTAAATTGCAATCATTTTCTCATGTCCGCTCTGACCATTTTTCTCATTCGCGTAATGTAAAACTTAAGAAATATGAAATAAATCTCAAAAATATTTTGTTGTTATGGTTACAAATACTTTCCTCTTAAAAGGAAATGTGTTAATTATATTAAAATGGCATATTTTTTTATTGAAATAGCATGATTTTTCTATGTCCATCAATTTCATATTCCACCACGTCACACCATTATTATTTTGAGCCAAAATGCAATACACTTCCTAGAAGTGACATCACTAACATTAAGTGACATCAGTAACATTAAGTGACATCACTTACACGAAGTGACATCATTCAAGAGTTTGAAGAAGACAAGTCCAAACAATGGTGAGTTCTGGTTTTTCTTTAAGAACATTTCTGGTACATTTTTCCTTTAAAATCCTGTTAAGCATAGCATATCCACCCCGTCACACACAAAAAGTGGGGAAACAATTTGTTAATCAAATTTTTTAATTATATTTGTATTAATCATTGATTTTTCATTGTACTTTAATGCTAACGGCATCATCAGGTTTTATCGTACCCAGAAATTGAGCCATATTGCTTTAGAGTGGATTCATTGTGATGGTGGCAACGTTCTTCATATTGAATTAGTATGAAATATTAAAATCTCTTTAACACTTTCCTCCCCCAGCATCAAATTGAACAGTTTGTTCTGTGTTATAGGATATTGGAGGATGAAAATGAGTCCATTAAATGCAGCGGAAAATCAGAGGCTCTGTCGGTCACGCCGTAATGTAGATCCTGAAAGGAGGCAAAAGTATTTAGAATGTGAGCGAGGGAGATAGAGAAGGGATCTAGAGAAAGGCACAAAGACAAGGATACAAGATTTAAGGGAGAGAGCCAAGCATCAGAAATGGAAAAAGTGGAGGAAGCATAAAAGTAGAAGGAAAGAGAGGAAAAACTTCCCCCCACCACAAAGTCCAGACTCTGATCCACAGAGACAGCAGCAGTTAAGGTCAGATTGGTTGAACTCACAGACACATTTGTCACTGATGGTTGAAGGTATAGAGTACAGGATTTATGGGGAAAATGTAAATGTAATCTTTAGCTAGTCTTTTAGTAAGTAGAATTACCAGAGACTAATAATGGCTTTTAGGTTTTAGGTGAGGATGAAACCTTCATAGGGTTATGTTCCTCCATGGAGGCTGCCATGTTACTATAGGGGCTGTTTCCTATGGAGGGGTGAAGGGAGGAATATCTAGTGTGAGAACCTGCAGACTCCACTTTAGATGCCACATAATCCTATGGACTGGCCCTTTAAAATAGAGTAATTGTTCATTTTATTCTTACAGGCAACAAGAACCAGAGAAGAGATTGGAACACTATATGGTGCACTATATGGAGCACTATGTGGAACACTATATGGTGCACTATATGGAGCACTATGTGGAGCACTGTGTGGAGCACTATATGGTGCACTGTGTGGAACACTATATGGTGCACTATATGGTGCACTATATGGTGCACTATATGGTGCACCGTGTGGAACACTGTGTGGAACACAGAACTCCTGCAGGTCCAACAGCCAACATGATGAAACTCCCAGTCCCTCCATAAAAACCTGTATCACTCATCTAAGTGACTTTCATTGTGATCCAAAGGATTCACAATCTGCACTAGGATTTCTATTTACATTTTTTTTTCATTTTATTTTTATTTAGCTTCATATATCAAACCAGAAACCAGTGAATGAGAAAGAAGGAGGAAAAAGACAAATAAATAAACTATTACAAATCAAACAAGGGTAAGGGCAGATAGGTAATGGTAATGGTTCACAACATATTTTATTTTAACTGCTTCCTTTATTCTGATGCTTTTTTGTTTCTTTTTCCCTCTGAATTAAATCTTGTCTTCATTCAAAGGACACGTCAGCTGATTGGTTGATAGGTGGAGCTTTTTTACAGGATTCAGATCCATTCTGAACAGCTAGCCTGACCCGCAGCAGGTTAGCTGTACAGAGTACGTTACCATGGTGACCAGCCTCGCTAAGACAGAAATCCAGCTTGGTGGTACCAGAAAGTCTGAGTTGAACCTGAAGTTAACTCAGTAATCCTGCTTCCTGGTTCATGTTAACATCATCAGCAGCTGAAGCAAAGCTCAGGTGGAGCTCAGTGGACCCGTCCATCTGTCCATTTTCTCCTGCTTTATTTGGGGCCGGGTCGCGGAGGCAGCAGTCTAAGCAGAGATGCCCAGACTTCCTGATAAACA
>NW_015153204.1:18900-24594 GCF_000732505.1 Cyprinodon variegatus | reverse complement strand
ATAACTTCTAACTATAATACTGTGAGGGATTATTAGGTTTAATATAAATACATATTGTTTTCATAGGTGTTTTTCTGTTATTATTTTATAACAGTGACTGATTTTTTTCTAAGAGCTGAGCATCGTTTTATTAACACTTGAACAAACAGACAGTTTTCCTCAGGTTGAATAATAACTCTGCTTATAACCATTGTCCATATGATCATAGTTACTGGTGGGGAAGACTAACTGGATTTTAACAGGTGTTCAATCTTACAGGTAAGATTAGTGAGTCTGGGTGAAAGAGCAAATTCTAGTTCTAATCATTTAATTCATGTTAATTATTGGATTTTACCCTTGATTTGAATGACCTACAATAATAACTAATAACTTTCAGCTCTAGTTTTAAATAATTATTTACTGATTTATCAGGTTCTTTATAAAGGTGTGTTTGATGTTGGAGCATTAAAATATGGAAAACCTTTGCATCTACAATCAGTGACCTTCCAGCCGACTATGCTTGTGTTTGTTCATATAAAAGTGCTGCTATTATATTTTTCTAATGATAATGTAATCCCTGTTGGTGAATCCATCCCACCAGCTGTAGACATGCAGCTCATGATCAGTAAATTATAAGGACAGAATGATCACTTCTATAAAAGTATTGCTTCTATTAAAATCTCTAATTAAATGTTTATTTTAATGATCTGTTTTCAGAGAAACCTTCAGTAATAATTGACTAAAATAAGTCAGTGGATCTGATCACATTACTATTAAAGAATAAATCTTTATCTTCCTGTCCATGCAGCTGGACTGGCTTTTTGCTCTTTAGAATTTGATGAAAAATGTATAAATTTTTTTTCTTTTACTGTTTTACAGATATTAGTCTTAATATTTATACAACAATTATTCCAAATCATCCTTTTCTGTATTTTTGCCTCATAAGAGATGTCAGAATGCAGAAGAAAATCCTCTTTTACTGAGGAAAGCTAAAAGTGTTTTTCCCCTGGGATTCCCTCTGCAGGATCCGTCCTCTGAGGCTGAGCTGATCAGAGACACCCAGCCTGCAGGACAGATCTGCCTCCATGAAAGAGGACATAATAAGACAGAAAAACGCTTTGGCTGTGGTTCATCAGAGAGGGGGGGGTCACAGAGGCCTCAGAAGTGCAGAGATCCTTGGAACCAACATACCAGGAGAAGAACAGGAGGTTTACTGACCCTTCCAGGCTTCCATTGGGTGGACTGTAAGAACAGCCATCAACTGTTTTACTGTATTTCAAACTGCTAGCAATACTTTTGTGGTAGAGAATGTATTTAAAGACACAGAAATCAGTGCAAGAAGGATTTCAATTTTTATTCTGACCAGATTAATATTGTCTTCACAAAAGTAACAAAGAAATAAAAACAGACATGATGCAAACTGAGTTAGCTGCCTCTCCTGGTTTAATGATTCAACTCAAACAGCTGGTAAACCTGCAGGACATGAAACACATTTTAAGCACAAGCACTGCAAAACTAAGGGGGAAAAAATAGTAGTTATATGAATATTAGATCCATTACAAACAAATGATGTAATTGTCATACTCTGTGGTCTAGGTGCAGGTCTGTGTTTTCTATCTCCTCTCTGCAGGGCTGGACAGGCAGGTGCATTCCATCAGAGCTAATTACCAGCCTTCATAAGGAGCTGAAACCAGGAGGAGGGTGTCAGTTTGTTTTTGCATCAGTGTGGTACAGACCTATTTGAAAGCCTTATTTTCTGTGAGACCTTAATCTAACCTCGTCCTTGTGATTTCCTTCCAGAAAGCCATCCAGTTAAAGACCTGGAAACCCATGCTGGGACCAGAATCTGAGAGACACCTGGAACGTTCTCATACCAGAGAAGAACCCTGGATCCATCTGTCAGCCCTCCTGCCTGCGCTCTCCTGCCTGTCCACCCTCCGACAAACCAACACTGAGAGAGAATCTGGATCTGCATCAACAACCCGGACAACTGAACAGCACTTCTTTCACCAGACCAAGGCCAAGCCGCCACCTCAGTGAGTTTACTGTCCAAATCAAGTTCTCACAAATCCCAAAGCTCAGTTTATTCACCATCTTTCCCAGCAGAGCTCACCAGACCCCCGACCAGCTGAAATCCAATATTGTTCATTTCCATTATTTCAATAAACTCTTTCTCATATTCCAACTGTCTTAGTTTTTGAGCCTATTCAGAGTTACATGTTCAAATATGACAGTAATATTTGCTGTCCAACATCCTTGTATATTTTTGGTCCTTCTTTGCAGAGGTTGCTGTGCTTCGTTCAGGATCTCAGCCTCCCTGCTGAACATCTAAACTGGGACACCATGAAGATGACCGTGAAGCTCCAGCTGGTCCCCTGGTGAACACTTGTGCCTCCAGGTGATGCTACAGCCCCAACATCACAGTGAAGCTGGACTGTTCCACTGTCTGCAGTGAACATCTGAACATCACCATCTTTTCTCCACCTTCTGTCTGCTGCTTTCACATTGGTGGATCAGGAGGATCCAGCAGAACATGGAGGCCTCCATGTTCTGCTGGATCCTGCCTGCAAAGCCAACCAAACAACATATGGGAACTCTGCAACACCAGGATACCACAGCTACCACAGCCCACAGACCCTGAGCTTTCAGGAGGGATTAGTTTAGGTGTGATGGAACCCTTCAGCTGAACCAAGCGTCTGGAGAAGGTTCCCAGGTCCACATCTGGACTCCTGTCAGAGGTTCTTCACTGCAGGAGGGAGATCAGCTCCATCAGGACCAGTAGGTTCCTGGAAAGCTGGTCTCTACTGAGTGGATCCATCCATCATCTCCCAGTTATTCCATCAGGGTGGTGGTGGGGCTGGGGTTTACCTCCAGCAGTCTATGGGGGGCGGGGGGGTCCACTCTGTCACAGGGCAACATGGAGTCACAAAATTAATTTAGAAAAAAACAGACAAAGCAAAATAACTATTAAAATGTGTCTATTAATAACAATTGAAGAATCAAATATTGTTAGTAGCCATGTTTTTGACTTTTGCAGAACTCTTTATTCGTCCCATTGCTCTAACCAAGATCCCATGTCCTTTTTAAGCTCAATTTAAGATAAAATACCAAAAATAAATACTGAACCTATTTTATCTAGTATAACTTTGGCTGAACTTGATAAAGCGTTTCCCAAATGAACCAAATCCTGATGGAAGGATAGCTGAGTTTTACAGATTCTCTTGGAGATCTGAAATTTAGTTGAAAGTATTCAAGGAGTTACCAGACAAACGTTATGTCCATCGATGAAGCAGCAAATAATTTCACTACGTAAAAAAGGCAAGGATAGAACCAGTCACATTTCTCTCCTGGGATTATAAAATATTAGCACATGTTTATGCCAACAGACTTTAAAAGGAATAAATCCAATAAAAGACGTGTCAGGATTTGGTTACAGATTGTTAACCCAAAAGCAGTTTTTTTACCTCTTCTGTGTGCGGGTAAGGCGAGCGGCGATCAGTCAAGTTAGTAAAACAAAAAACACTTGAATAAGTGTTTTTACACTGGAATAAAATATTGTTCACAAGTCGGAAATCACAAGTCTCGGTCGAGTCTGAAGTCATTAAATATGCGACTTAAGTGCGACTCGAGTACGAGTCACAAACTCGAGTCCCCATCTCTGGTGTACGCTAGCTAACAATACCTCATTGGATCTGGACTGGGTGGTAAAACGATGACCCAAAAACCTTTATGAACCAATTAAAGAGAAGGATTGATTTAGTTCCTGTATAAAGTCTATGTTATCTGCATCATGGCAACAAGGAAACAGGCCTAAATTGGAGTCTAACTGGTCTTTAGCTCAGTTTTTGGGGACGTTTCCACACCAGGAGTCTGTTTTAGTGGCCGTCAACCTCAGAGCTTCTCTGTCACCAAAAAAATAAATAAATGTTCAACCTGATCAGTGAAATTAATAAAACACTGCCTGAGTCACGATGCAATGGAAATCGAACCTTTAAAAGAGAGAATTAGGTATAAATAATCAGTTTCCTGCTTCATCAACCTGACCCTTCAGATCTCTGTGAGCTTCTGCTTTAAATGAGGTGAAAACAGCTTTTATGACGAGTCACTAAACCTTCCTGTAACAGAATAGAGAAATAGAACCGTGAATAACTAACCTGTTAAACTCTAACATCCCATCAGCAGCATCTTAATCAAACAGAGGAAAGTTCAGTTCCTGATCAATGACCTTCATGTTGGCCTCTCTGCTCTGCAGCTCCATAAATAAACGTCTCAGCAGAGTTTCCCTCTTTCCATCCAGGGCATAAAAAACTTCCCCAGCTGAATGTAATTTATGTGAAACTATAAAACCCAACAATGATTTCTGAGGTTCATAGAAATAGAGGGAAATATCTGAGGATAATGATGATAGAGTAAAACACATCATAGAACCACAGCGCATAGAGGCATCTGGTAGGGAACCTGGTCTTTTCACTTCATCTCTGTAAAATGGGACGATGATTCCTCTGAGTGTCTGATGATGATGATGGTGTCTGATAAGGACTTACTGTCTCTGATTAATGGTTACACTGATGACTGATCATCAGATGTTCAACAGGATGATTCTATCAGTTTTTATCCAGCTGATGGCTGCAGATGATCTGGTGATGATCAGCTGGAAGCTAGAAAACCATTATTAAACATCAGCTCTGAGTTTGGGAATAATCCCTCAAAGATAAACAGGATGACTGTAGGAAGCAGGGAGGACCAGGATGATGCTCTCACCATGTTGGATTGACATCTACGGAGCCTCCCAGTCATCCCAGTGAGGGGATTATGGGACATTTGATCACAGAGAAGAATGAGCCATTACTATGCTGGGATTATAGGTGACGGTCCACAGATAGAGGCCTGCAGTGACTCCTCTGCTGCTGAGGAGGTCCAGGTGAGTTATACCTGGAGGATCATTAACTGACCTGGAAGCAGCTGAAAATACATTTAATGTCTGATGGAGGAAGGAGGAACATGCAGCTCCGTCCCAATCAGAGCGACTCCTGGTCTCCCTGGGCTACGCTGTCCTGGAGGACTCAGAGAGGAATTAGAGATAGAAACAGTTCAACTAGTTTTACAACCAAGTCTGTTCCAGCTGTAGAATAGATATTAGAGTCGGGACTAATTGATTGACTTTATTGATCTCACAGTGGAGAAATTAACTCGTTCCATCAGCTCCAACAGTCAGACAGGAAACAGATGATCTTTAAACTGTTGATCTATGAACTCGTCTGTTTTTTTCTTATTGTTGCTCTGATCATCTGAGCTGCAGATCTTGTCTGTTCTCTTCTATTCAGTTTATTTCTATGGCTCCAGTTCTCAGGATGTCACTACATAGATCCAGATCAACCAGATTAAAGGATCAGAGTCTCTAAGGGAAACCAGTTTTTTTCATCCAGTCGTTGATCTACAGGATGAACAAACATAGACAGGAGATATTAGACTGAATCCATTTTCCAAACTAGTGGGACGCTAATGGATTCTAATATCTAATCTCATCCTGTAACGTCAGGATAAAATCCTGGCTTCGATCTATGGATGATAATCTAGGTTGGTTGGTTTGTAACTCAGGATCAGATCAATGATTATTTATCAGATTTCACAGTAAAACCATCAATCAGCCTGTAACTAAAACAATCAGCCTGTAAAGAAAACAATCAGCCTGTAACTAAAACAATCAGCCTGTAA
>NW_015153204.1:16868-18435 GCF_000732505.1 Cyprinodon variegatus | reverse complement strand
TAAAACAATCAGCCTGTAAGGAAAACAATCAGCCTGTAAGGAAAACAATCAGCCTCTAACTAAACAATCAGCCTGTAAGGAAAACAATCAGCCTGTAAGGAAAACAATCAGCCTGTAACTAAAACAATCAGCCTGTAAAGAAAACAATCAGCCTGTAACTAAAACAATCAGCCTGTAAAGAAAACAATCAGCTTGCAACTAAAACAATCAGCCTGTAAAGATCCTGATGGACCAGAGTCTCTGTGAGGAACATGATCTGATCCACTGAGCCTGGAGAACAGAGGCTGGAACAGCCAATCAGAAACACTGCAGCTGATGACTCATCAGTCAGCAGGAGGCGCCATCACAGCCTCAGATAGAGATGATTGTTAGAATATCAGCTGTTAGGAAGGAATCACAGGTTTGAGCTGAGAGTGAAGGACAGGATCATCTAAGATCTGATAACTGAATATCTAAGGATGAAGGTAGATTAGTTTCTTTATTATTCCTTCACTTTAAAGAAAAAAACAAAATACAATCAAAGAAAAAAGTATTTGAATGCAAAAATATAGTTGAGTCAAAAAACTCCACTGCTGAACACCTTTTGTCTCTGACTGAAAATGTTTTCTTCCATAGAAGTCAAGTTTTATTATTTTTTTAAAGCAACTTTTTTAGACTAACAGTCTGTGATTAGATCATATAATGGGGGAGGAGACGTTTGTGTCTTTATCATTCAATCAAAAAGAAGATGCTTTAAACACATAAACAACTAAATCAATAAAAAAAGCAACTTCAATAGAAAGATAAACATTTCAACCATAGAAAATAGTTTTTTTAATGCAAATAAAATATTAGTGTGATGTACTGGATTCAGACGGAGGTTATAACAGGTGGCCACAGGTGAGAGCAGTGGAGGTTAATTGGAAGGAGGGAGGAGGCGGGACCAGAGTGAAGCAGAATCAGCTGCAGCTCCAGGATGATCACGATTTATTTTAATTTGAGACTTTAAAAGCTGCATCTGATTATTATTATCATTATTATTGAAAATGTTCTTTTCAATGGAAGTCATGTTTTTAGTGTGTGTGTCTAACATGAGAAGGACATTTCTGTCTTTTTCATTCAATAAAAAAGGTGTTTGAATCAACAAAATGTTTTCAGTCAAAGAAAAACTTTTCAAATGCAAAAAAATAACTCAGTGAATAAGGTCTTTTTTTTAAGTGAAAAAGTTTTGAAGTGGTTTTTATTTTTTGGGTGAATAATTTTGACCCGATCATCCAGCAGTGGGACCTGAGTCCCACTGCTGGATGATTGGGTCTTCTTCAAATCAGACAAAATCAGTGTCAAACATTTGCGCAGCAAAAATTTTGGTTTGTGCCGCTTTCATTTTAAAGATATAAAGAAATATTTCTAGAGGTCATCAAAGGTCAACCAGCCCCCCCACTTTCTTAAATTTTTGCTGCACAAACCAGCACAAACGTAGCTGAGTTAATTGACACCTATTTCGTCTGATTTAAATAAGGTGGGGGGGCTGGTTGACCTTTGATGACCTCTAGAAACATTTCTTTATATCTTTAAAATGACAGCAGCA
>NW_015153204.1:14115-15191 GCF_000732505.1 Cyprinodon variegatus | reverse complement strand
AGCAGATAGTTTACATGCAAAGTCAATGGTTGACGTGCATCACAGCGCAGCAAAAGGTCCTGCAGCACGTTTAGAGCAGCAGGAGCAGCTCGTCTCTGATCTGGGAGCTGGCAGGGAGTCAGACGCAGCACTGCTGATGCAGAGCGCTATGATCACTCCTCTGAAACAGTTTATTAACGCCTAAATTAACTTCAAATTACTGTACTGTAGCGGGGGCCATTTATTTTAGTTTCACCTCCAGACCTTCTATTTATCTGCTCGCTAAGCGGCTGTGGGGAGATCTTTAAGCCACATGGACATCCTGACAGATGAAGTCTACATTCTCAGGGTGTCCTGACATCATCTGGTGAACAAAACGCTCAGCTGATCTCACTGCTGTTACTGCACCCCTAGAATGAACCATCAGCCCCCCGCTGTTCCTCACAGTGAGCAGGTGATAGACCTGATCAGATGGTTCAGCATCATCAATGACCCCTCACCCCCCCACCATGCTGCCCTCTGGGAAGAGGCTTCCCAGCATTCAATGCAGGACCAGCAGGTTCTGCAGCAGCTTCTTCCCCACCGCCATCACACTGATGAACTGATGAGGAAAATGGAGGGAAAAAGCTGAATGTTAGAAAAAACTGTAAATAATATCTCAGTATTATGTTTAAATCTGATCACTGCTGCACTTTAGAAATGGAAATGTCTTCAGAATGTCTGATACTCTGTGTGTGTCACAGAGATGGGCTTGAAAATATCATCATCCATTCTGTAATAGGACTTCTAAAGATGCGTTCATATCGGCTCCACATGGTCAGCGGGGAAAAGGGGAGGCATTAATAAAGTTTAATTTACACTTAAAAAAATCTTTTTCCAAATTTTTTATTTATTCTAGCTGAGTATGTTTCAAGCTGCTCTTTCAGCTCCTCCTTTATGATTTTCTCCTCTCTGATCTTCCAGAAGACCTCTCCCAGATCTCTCTGTCCTCCTCTCTCTGTCCTCCTCTCTCTGTCCTCCTCTCTCTGTCCTCCTCTCTGTCCTCCTCTCTCTGTCCTCCTCTCTGTCCTCCTCTCTGTCCTCCTCTCTCTGTCCTC
>NW_015153204.1:10235-12207 GCF_000732505.1 Cyprinodon variegatus | reverse complement strand
GAGTAAAGAGGTCAAGTTGATACTTCAACTTTTACCAGAGTGTTTTTAAACTGCAGGATCTATACTTCTACTGAAGTAACTAATGTGGGAACTTTTAACACCTCTGCCTTAAACATAGTCATAGACCTACCTTGCATAGATGAGCAAAGAAATGGAAAACTGAGGGAACAGTTTGACTAATTAAAATATAGTAATGACAGATCAGTAACTACAAATTAGAGCATAAGTTTGATATATTCCCATAAACTAAGAACATTTAATTAAACTATTGGATGCAAAGTATTAATAAACTAGGTTTCTCATCTAGATCAGAATATTTATTTTATACTCAGAGGCTTAAAAGTTTAATTAAATCCACAACAACTTCTAAGAGCTCATCTGATAACTTCAAATAAAATCCCAGACCTGGATGGAGAGATGCTGAGATTGGAGGCAGAGAACAAACCAACGTTGATCCTCATTATCCTGCATTACAAACATCCACAGTGAAAATAACATGTTTGCCCAGAAAAGTGTGTGATTGATTACTTATAGTTTTAATCATGTCAGATTAAATGAAGCATTTATTTCCTATGTATTTAATAACAATAATAATAACATGGCGCAGCTCTCCCTGAGCTCAGAGGAAGTCTGAGGGAAGCAGGATGGGAGGAACTGTGGAGGCTGTAGGCTTGGCTTTGTACAGGCGGTATGGAACGCAGCGGGCGGAGCGGCAGGGGTAGATTTAGGGGTATGGGGGGTGGGAGGCGGTTCAACATAACAACAGCATGCGTAGCCTGCATCCCGCTCCTATAATAAAAGCATAATAAACAGGCAGCGCTGCGGGCATTTGTCTGTTTTTGATCAGTAATGAGGTTATTCAGTATAACATTGCAGCATTAGCACGTAGCAAGCTGCTGTGAGGAGCGCCATTAGCAAATGCTATCAACTAGCCGCTCGCGCACTATGCTAGCGTGTTTAGAACATAAATTCATCAACGCTTACAATTTAATAGAAATATCATGAGAATAGGCAAATAACACGACAGCTGTTATTTTTCAACTGGTTTATCTGCTTACTAACAGCATAAAGCCTAAAGCTGGATGGAGAACATGACTCCTTTATCAGAAAGACGACCTGGTTGGTTTAGACACTTGTCAATCAAACACGTCTGACCAATAGAGAAGCACCCGCCCACTGTGGGTCTGTTGGGTCAAAGTTATTCAATAAAAAAAAAACAGTTTCACAAAAAACAAAAAAAAAAACACCTTTTTTACTGAGGGTTTTTTTAGCATCTGAAAAGTTTTTTCCTTGATTGAAAACATTTTGATTGACACATCTTTTGTGGAAGTGAAAGATTAAGACATAAATGTCCTCCCAATGTAGGGACTATAAACTAAAAATATGACTTCCATCAAATAGAACATTTTCAATAAGAAAATAAAGTATTTAAATGCAGTTTTTGACGTCTCAAATATTTCATTTGGATTCAAAAACTATTTTCTATGATTAAAAACATTGATTATTTTTATTGAAGTGATAGATTTTGTTGTTTGTTTGTATGAAGCATTTTCTTTTTTTTGATTGAATAATAGAGATGGTCCAATCTAAAAACAATGTTACTTTAATTAAAAAAGTAACATTGACTTTTATTAAAGAAAACATTTTCATCAAAGAAAAAAGTTTTCAAGTAGCTTTTTGACTCTCAGCTATATTTTTGTATTCAAATACATTTTTTCTTTGAATTAAATAGTTTTTTTCATTGAAGTGAATGTGTTTTTAATTGAAAATATTTTTTTTTATTAAAGCAACGTTTCTTAAAGTGCATAATAAAGAAACCAATCTACCTTCATACGTGAGGCTAACCTGGTATTATTTCAGTCAGAAGCTGATCAGTTGGGGAACCTCTGCTGTAAGCCAGCAGGGGCCTGTTTCAATAAGGAAGTTCAACCAACTCTGAGTTAAAACTTGAACTCTGAGTTGACTTATCCTG
>NW_015153204.1:3400-9062 GCF_000732505.1 Cyprinodon variegatus | reverse complement strand
GACTTACTCTGCTTTCTCAGGTTTAACTTACCTCCCTTTCTGAAACAGAAAACCCAGAGTTTCCCTCATTTCAGGGTTAACAAACTCAGAGTTTTCACTTAACCTCCTTTCTGAAACAGGCCCCAGGTCTCTGCTTGCATCAAACCCTGAATCCTGATTCTTCCAGGACTCCATGACCTCTGCCCTGTCATTGAGACGGTCAGCTCACCTTAGGGCCTTTAACCAATCATATCACCTTATATGAGAAAGACAAAACGCCTCACCATGACCCAATTCTAAAAACATAAAAGTTCCATTTAATGGACTTTGTTTCCAGGTTTGAAGAATTCCTTCCCATCCAGGAAGCTTTTTCACTTTAAATGTCTGGTTAGGGTTTAGTTCCAACCTTATAAAATGGCCCAAAGCAAAACCTTGCTAAGACTTAGAAAACATGAAAATTGAACGAAAACTGGGTGATTGTCAAATCCCTATGAAAATCCTAGAGACATGCAGCAGAACATAACGATGAGAAGATTAAACCCAAAAACATCTCCATCCCATCATGTTGCTGGAGTCTCTGAGGAACTTCAGAGGATTTTCTCCAAATAAATCCCAGAACATTTCAAACCAATCAGACCCTGAAACAGAGACTAGTTCATCCTGCAGACCTAATCTGAGCAGAGTGTCTGCAGGTCAATGCAGCGAGGAATGATCTGATCTTTATATTGGAGAAACCAAACAACCTCTCCACAGACACATGGCGCAACACAGAAGAGCGCCCTCCTCTGGACAAGACTCTGCGCTACATCTACACCTGATGGACAAAGGACATTCTTTGGAGGACCAGAATGTTCACATTTAGGACAAAGAAGACAGGTGGTTTGAGAGGAAGGAAGCATCTATGTTAGGAAAGACAACTCTAAAGAGGGGGGGGATTCCAGCTTTCAGAAACCTTCAATGCAGAGATAGAGTAGATTCCTTCCTCCATGATAATCTTCATAACCATGCAGGGACCAAAACATCTCACCTGGTCAGCCAGGCCAACAATAACCCTAACGACTTCCTTTCAGAGGTATAGACCAGTATCAGGTATTTCAGGCTAACAAAGAACCCACATGTCTCCTCATTCCTAAGGGATTCTGTTCTTCCGGTTAAATTTGCATGTTTTCTAGACAAAAACAAGGATTTGTTTTTGGTCCACTGGATAAAACCTGGAACTAAACGCTATTTCTTACATTTTAAAGTGAAAAATCTTCCTGGATGGGAAGAAAAATGTCTTCAAACTTGGAAATAAAGTCCAGTGGATTGATTTTTTAGCGATGACTCTGACCTGGATGACTGAGCTTCACCTGCCTGACCCAGTATGAACCCAGAAGAAGACTGGAGACCAACCCAGCTGCTGTTACAGCTGAGATGTTCTGCTGCCTCCTGCACCCATGAGGGGAGAGGAGATGCAGATATTCTAATGATAGATGCTGAGTGTGAGGAAACATTCAGGTCAGGACCTGCAGTACCAAGCAGTCTGACAGGGAGGGAGTTTGATTGGAAAGTTTGATATAAACTCTCACCCCACCTGTAGAAGAAGAGCTGTGGAGGAATTACTCATGTTTTCAGATTAACCTGGATTAAAATATGAAATCTAAACAAACTCATATTAAGAGTGTTTAAGAAATTAAGACACATTTGGACCTGATATTGTTCATCCTGAGATTAATAACTGAGAACATTTCAGACAGAGAGAAAATTCTCCAGCCACATCTGCCTGGATGAAACCAGAACCATAAGAATGGAGATAAAAATATCAACAGGTTCAGATGATGGATGGAAGGACAGCAAAACATCTGCTGATGATGGAGACCTTTGAATGGAAGCAACTGGAAACGCTGCTTTTCTCAAAGCTTCTCATAGAGATCAGGTCGATTTCATGATGAAAGAAAAGATCCGATAAAATAAAACCTTTATTGTTCTGCTGTGGGGACATTTGGTTCCAGGTAATAAAACCAGTGGACATCATTTCAAGGTCTAACCTGATTTATAAGGCATATTTACAGGAACTCAAAGAGCTTTATGATCAACATGAGATTAAAACGGTTTAAAGTGCAACAGATAAGCAATTAAAGAAACAGAAAAACAAGACAATAAAAACTGTTCAAAGCAGAAGTTCAAACAACCAAAAGGTAAAAAGGTAGAATTAAGATAAAAGAGAACTAGAGAGAAATAGTTTGAAACAGCAGGAAGAACCAAAGGGTTGAGATATAAAGCAGTAAACATCATGCAGACTTTAATAGATATTAAATTCCCCAAAGTTTGCATTGAATTAATATCAACAGTCAGATTATTGATGAATCCAGGACAGAAAACCTCACAGGCTCCTCTAGAGTTGACCTTTGACCCTGGGATGGATAAACAGATGCTAACAGCTAACGAGGCTCAGTCCATCTTTTTCATTATTCATGCTTTATTATTTAAGGTTTAGTTTTTTAATGTTTGAGTTTCATGTTTTCTCTCACATCTGATTTCCAGATCTCCAGTTAGGCTGCTCCTTATCTCATTGTATCTTTTATAATGTCAGGATGAACCCTATAAAATCCCGGCTTAGATTATAAAATAATAATCTGAGGGCTGATCATGTGACCTGCTGCAGTTGATCAGTAACTGAGGATCAGAGCCTGATAATGACTCTGAGCTGTAAACGATCCTCTGAGGCTGCTGATGGACCAGAGTCTCTGTGAGGAACATGATCTGATCCACTGAGGCTGGAGAACAGAGGCTGGAACAGCCAATCAGAAACACCGCAGCTGATGACTCATCAGTTGGAAGGAGACGGCTGGAACAGCCAATCAGAAACACCGCAGCTGATGACTCATCAGTTGGAAGGAGACGGCTGGAACAGCTCAAGAACAGAGGATAAGTGCAGGAAGAGCGCCACCTGCAGGAAAGCATTAGCTCTTCACACAAAGAGAGAATCATTTAGAAAAGGAGCTGAGCTGATCCTGATTGATCCTGATTGATCCAGTAAAGTTTTCTATTCTATTAAAGTTTTCTACAAAACTAAATCAGGGAGTTTTACTTTTCACTTAACTTCAGTTTCATTGTTTCCTTTCCAGATTCAATCACTTCTGTCATAGTTTTAATAAAATCAGTCAGTAGGTCCTTCAGACACAGTAGGTTTTAAACCCAAACATCTCCTTTAGACGACGATCTAATTAAAGAATGATCTGAATTAATCAACAGATAATTTAATATTTATTAATATTCGGTTCTCTCTCTCAGCGCTACTTTCTCACCTCCTAATCCATCCCAGACATCCGTCCTCATCAGCATCATTCCAGACTTCTTTAACAGAGCTGGATTATTATTATTATTATTAAATCAGTGAGAGAACATTAATGATAACAGCATCATAGAAAACAGCAGCTCAGTCAGACACTCAGTATTTACTGTGTAGAAGAAGAATCAACCTGAGGAGGAACCTACCAGAAGATGAACAGGTCCTACCTGTTAGAACATTTTCATCCTCCATCTTCACCTGTCGACAGGTGATTAGACCTAATTAGATTTATAGATCTACTACCATTCAAGAAATAAACCAGTAATATTAAGGTGGTCATAACAGGCTACGGCAAGCCGTTACATATTTATTACTTTTACTGAATATGTAATCCTGATATCTGAAAACTATTTTTTCCCTTGTCTAAATGTCATTCACCACATCTAGAATAAACATTCTGGATTTCTAGAAATTATTTCCAGATCTCCATATTCCTGTTGTCCAGCTATTGTATTGTTTTAACCAAGAAATGTATTTCAGATATCAAATAAATATATTCCATCAGGCTTATAAATATCAGAGCAGTCAGTTAAAATGTGGAAACATGGAAACCCTCCCTGTGCTGCCACCTTATCATGGTGGGGGGGTCTGAGTGTCTAATGACCTTAGGAGCTATGCTGTCTGGGGGCTTTATGCCCCCTGGTGGGGTCACCCAAGGCAGACAGGTCCTATAGGTGAGGGGCCAGACAAAGAGCAGCCCAAACACCCCTTATGATGGAACCAAACGACCAACTGGATTTCTAGCTATATAAAACCTAATTCTAACTAATCCTCTCCATCCCAACCCTTTGTGGGGATAGAGAGGACCTCATCTAAGAGCTTCCTTAGCACCACAATCAGAGCCTCTTAAAAACACCTGTGCTTCATGGTGACCTTCTCCCTGTGAGAGTATCCCTTCAAGTTCCATCCATACGCCTTTCTTCTAAAGTCTAAAGTGTTTTTACCCTGAGTTGCAAAGTCCACATGTTGGTAGAAATGAGGGAGAACAGTCTTCCAGTTAGCCTGGTTAAAATCCCCATCAATGATGGAAACAGCCTCTGTGTGCAGATTGGAGCTCAGAGATAGCCTGGTATAGAGTCTTCATGGCCACTTTAGTGTTAGCGCTGGGGGGGCACATAAACAGCAGTGATGCTAACCACACTGAACTCTCTGGGCAGATAGAACGGCCTGCAGTTAACAGTCACAAACTCCATGTCTGGAGAGCAGAAGCTGGAGACTGATCCAGCATTTATACACCAGCTGTTGATGATGTAAACACAGAGTACACCTCCTCTAGTCTAACCGCTGAGTTTATTCTGTGAAATTATCAAGAAGAGCTGTTCTTTAAAGCGCTGCCATGGTAGCAGAACCTGTTAGCATCCCCACTCCTCAGACCGACCCACTTAGTGTTCCTCCTCAGACAGATCCTCTTTGCAAGCATGCTCTGTGCCGTCCTGAGACCCTGAGCCTCAGGATGGGTCAAGTTATGGAACTGAGCACGACTAGAGCCCCAAGGCCCCTGAGCGGGTGTTCCACGCCCCCAAGACCCCCTCCAAGGTTCCTGCGCCTCAGTCGGTGACCCCCCGGAGGCCCGCCTCCGTCTCCTCCAGCCTCAGGGCCGCCCTCCAGAGCCCCTCCTCCATCTCCTCACAGCCGCCCTCCAGAGGCCCTCCTCCATCTCCTCACAGCCGCCCTCCAGAGGCCCTCGTCCGTCGCCCCCGGAGGGCGGCCTCAAGTGTACCCCCCTCAGCTGGCAGGTACTTCTATGGTCTTGGTTCTATAAAGTTTTCTTTGATTTTTCAGTTTCATGTTGATTTATGTTTTTCTTTGTTTTCTAGCTTTATTGGTTTAATTAATTAAATTTTTGTCGTGTTTCTGGATGTATGTGGCCTCTTAGGCTGTTCTTGGTCGCCCTCTAGTGTTGGTTTCTTTTCCCCTAGCTCTGTTCTAGAAGCCTCTGTTCACACCTGCTCCCAATCAGCTGGTTAGTCCTCCCTTTGATCAGTCAGCCATAAATACTCTCCCTGCAGTTCCTCAGAGCTGGTTCCTCGTCTCTCCTCGTCTTTCCCTGACTCCTCGTGCTCCTTCTCCCTGATGTCTCCATGGTTCTGGTTAGTCTAACATTGTAAGTTGGATTTTTGGATTCCTGCCTCTGTTAACTGTGATCTTTCAATTAAAACTCCAATAACTCACCTCTGCCTCCCTGCCTCTGCCTTTGGGTCCTCAAACATCAACCAAACCCTGACAGATCCAGGAAGGGGGGCCACCATCAGTCACCTCCTCAACATGGACGACATCAAGCTGGACGCTAAGAATGAGCGAGACATCCACTCACTGATCCATACCACCCAGAAAAGGGTGTAACTCTGCTAT
>NW_015153204.1:0-1557 GCF_000732505.1 Cyprinodon variegatus | reverse complement strand
AGTAAATTTACAAGCCTGTACTTTGTTACTTTTACTTGGGTAAAGAAGTTTAATCAGTACTTCCACTTTTACCAGAGTATTTTTTAACACAAGTATCTGTACTTTTACTCAAGTACGGAAAGTGAGTACTGCCATCTCTGGTTATTCATTCTATTTTATATGAGCTTCAGATTGTTAATATAAAGCATAGAGGTTCTCTGTGCTGCTGCACTTTTCTTTCATGCTGAGAAGAAACAGCGTTTAAAAAATGTACAACTGATCTTTAGAGAGAGAAGAAATCAAAGATAAATACATTGGAACTGAGCATCATGAATAATTTGTTAAATAGAGAGACATAGTCCCTCCATGATGTCCTGGTTCTCCTCCAGGTAAAGATGCCTGCTCCTCCTCAACTGACTCCTCTGGAGGAGAAGCAGCTCTTCTCTGATCCTCTCCCGATGACCCAGCTCCTCACCCTCTCTCTGAGGGAGAGCCCAGCCTCCCTGCAGAGGACGCTTGGATCCAGGATCTGGTTCTTTGGGTCCTGATCCAGATTAATGACCACAGGTGAGGGGAGGAACGTAGACCACCTTCCTCCATATTAATCATATTTAACAGAACCAGAGTGACTCAGCAGATAAAGCTGATCACTGAACTAAAACTGCTTTGTCCTTTTTGCTCCTGCTGGATTAAACCTGGATGCTTATTTCACACACAAACAAAAATAAATAAGGGCAGTAATGAGACTAATGATTGGAGGTGTAATGATGAGTCTTCCTCAGTCAGAAGGAGCAGGAAGCAGATTAGAGGATTTATTGGAGAATAAATAAAGTTCATTAGCTGAGGGGGAACAGATGTGGAGGCAGCTGCCTGTAAAGGCAGCATTTATGGATACATCTGGACAGAAACAGGTCTGTCTATTAATACTGTTGAAGTTGAAATACAACTTAACCTACTATAGAGAACTGACCAGCAATACCACTGAAATTCCTATAGAGGGCAGTCTACCATTACAGATGATTCAGCAATGAAAGGAAATGAACATCAACATGACATAAACAGCCAGGAAACGGTGAAAGGAACAGAGATGTTTAGATTGATGACAGAACTGAAGCACAGCTTTAGATCAGATGGATGGAGAACATCTTCAGTTCTCCTGAGGTTCTCCTCTATCAGCAGATGAACTACAGCATTCCTCCTCCTCTCTAGTCAATAACTGAGCTAAACACTTCATTACCTGCAGTTACATGGAAAGAGGATCAGGCACACAAAGGCGGTCGGTCTATTTCTATAGAACTATTCAACACAGACTGAGTTCACAGAGCTTTACATGAATTAAACTAGAACTGGAAAATCTGAGCCGTTCCTTATATCAGAAGTTACTCTCTGACCTATGAGGATGTGCTACAGCAGAACAGAGCAGTGCATCATGGGTAATGTAGTGCTGTCACATAGCATGGAGCTTTAACATTGAATCTGAGCCACATTAAAGCTCCTCATTGACTCCAGGATCAAAGTCTGTTTAATATATTTTATTCATCTCCACCTGAATGTAATAATATTTATATCAATGAGGGA
>NW_015153203.1:12844-15209 GCF_000732505.1 Cyprinodon variegatus | reverse complement strand
TTCAAATACAAGTGTCCTTTTCTTCTGTGTCAGAAGAAAAAGCTTAGATCCTTGTGGTGTGTGTGTGTCTGTCTGTTTATAGATTCTTCTACTACCCGGGTAGTTTTTTTTTTTATTGTTTCTATTGAGCGCGCTTATCTGTATCAGAGAAGTTGGTAGATTTCTGTAGTCCTCGTGGAGTGGATCCCGTTCTCCGCTTCCTGTCGCTTGGCTCGCCACTGAACCACAGAAGGTTCAGAATTCATGCAGATCGACTCCTGATCCAGCAGAAAAATAAAACCAATCGGAGTTCAGAGGGCTTAGAGGTGGTTGAAGTAGTTCCTCTCTCTTCCTCAAGGCTCATAAAATCTTCTTGATCCGGTTTATTAGCTCAACAGATGATTTTTTTCTCAGGTTGTGTATCGGCAGTGAGTGTAGCTTTGTCCATCAGTGTGATTTCACATGCTCAGTGGCAGGAACCTAATCCAATGCGCCACCATGTGGCGGAGATCATAACTACCGTTGTGTTCTCAAATAACATACGTGGGTCTAGTAACCATGTGGGTTACAGAGAGCAGAGCCTTCAGCCGCTCTGCTCCCCAGCTCTGGAACTCACTTCCTCCCGACCTCCGCAGTATTGACTCTCTCCCCTTATTCAAAGCCAGACTCAGAACCCATCTGTTCCAGCTCGCTTATCTGTGAATACACTTTCCCTATCCATTATTGTTTTTTTTTTTTTGTTCCTGTATCTGTATTTTGTATTTTCATCTCTTTTTATTTATCTTTTGTATTATTTGTAAAGTGACCTTGAGTGTCAAGAAAGGCGCTGCTAAATAAAATGTATTATTATTATTATTATTATGATCACCCTCTGTTTACTACAGGCCAGACGGACAATTGCACAAGGATGGAAATCCATACTGAATCCGAGTGTGAAAGGTTAGCATGAGAATATTGTACAAATCTTGCCAATGGAAAAAAAAATCACTTATTCACTAAAAGGAAAACATGATGTTTTTGAAGATATATGGTCATCCTTTTTGGAATTTGTTGGAGGCCCACAGTTTCTTTTAGCTCTGAACTGACAGTCGTGGAAATCATTGCCAGATTTCTCTCATTTAAACTGAACTTGCTGTAAGAAAATCCTACACTTCTTTTTACCTGTACCATTGTTGATATGTACTTTTCAATTATTTACTTCTTGTTTATCTTTCTTTCTTTGTTTTGCTTGTGTGCTTGAGTGTACGAGTGTGAGTGGTTTGTGGTTATTGTTCACATTGGTATTGTGGTTACTGTTAACTAAAGGAAAACCAAATAAAGACATTTTGAACCAAAATGATATACGGTATCATAGCAAAACTTTCTTTCTCTTATCTATAGGTACGTTTCTTTAATGATGTGCTGCGTTAGAGATCTCTGAGGATTATCTAATATAAAACAGGCCAGTTTCCTCACCTCATGATATATGACCTCTGGAGAGTTTTTTTTTTACCTTTAATTTTATTTATTTCATCATTTATTTTATATCACCTAAGTCTCCTAAGAAAATTTGTAATGGCTCCCACTCTGGTGTTTTCCAGTCCACTTTGTCTGTTTAACCATGAATAGTGGATGAGCTAGGCGACTGTAGATTTTTGTATTGCTCCAATAATTTGGTAACAAATTGGCAAAAGTTACCTTTTCTTCTCGAAAATAAATGCTGTAATAACAGGACTGTCACATTCTGCGCATTTGTGATGGTTACTACACTGCTATCCCAGCATTTCTTAAGACACTCTGGGTGATTCTAATCTGACCCCTTCATATCCCTCCTTGTCATACCTAAAAATAACTAATTACATAATAATAATTATGAATAATAATTTCATTTGCATTCAGTAAACAACACGTGAGGAAGTCCCACCTCATAACAGTGTTGTAAAAAAAAAAATTAGGGGCCCATTAAATTTTCCCTGGATCTGAAATGCTTTCCCTTTCCAGATCATCACACCCATAGAAAACTGTTGTTATTTTGACACATGAAAAAGCATTTGTTAAAGGGGGGAGATTTATATAAGGGTTTATATAATCATATAAAATTTAACAATGATATTAAAATCATTACAATGTTGCTATCATTAAATACTTCAGTTTAGTCATTCAAGCTATCTCAGTCTAGTTGTTTTATTCCTTCTTTTTTCTTAAATCTTCATCATTCCTTCTAGGCTGATTTATGCGGCTGAACTATTTACTTAGCTGTCTGCCCAAAACCTGTGAACTGCAAGGCTGGTAAAGAGCCTGCTGCATGCCCCCACCTTTTGCTAAGATAAGGTCCTTTGTCATCTGAACTGGACAAATGGAGTTCTTAGACTTTACTTTTTTTCCTTCTTTTACTTTTTCCAAATAA
>NW_015153203.1:9126-11128 GCF_000732505.1 Cyprinodon variegatus | reverse complement strand
TCCTCATTCACACAGTAACACACCTAGAAATGATGGAAACAGCCTCAGGTGGATGGAAACTGGAAATGTTTCTCTGTTTAGGTCTGGAGATGATGGTCTGTCTGTTTGCTGAGGAGCATCAAATCTATGCATCTTCTCAAAGAGACACTTTCAATCTGACTGAATAAAAGGAGGAAAATCAGCAATTCATTCTAAACAAGTCAGATGGAAAGAATAATCAGGACAACAGGGGCGGATCCAGGATTTCTCAAAGGGAGATGAGCACCTTAAATGACCAAAAAAATGCCTTCTTTACTCTTTATGGGGACAGGTGTGCACACAGGGTGGTGTTTTATTTCACGAAGAGGAATTTTTCTACAATAATCTGATAGTTAGAGTGGAAGTTATGGTTGATGTTTCTAGCAGACCGATTGGTAAACAAGTCCATGTTACTTAGATTACCTAAAATGGCGAACAAGCATCATCACAGAGAAGGATTATGTGTTTATATTATTATTATAATATTATTTTAATATTTATTATATAATCTGGATTGCTCACACACTCAGTATAAAACAATAATGAATTCTGTCCCCACTGCAGTCAAACATCTGATTCAAAATCTAAACATCCAATCAGCTAACCTTCAATTACCCGCTCTTCAACTGTTTGGAGTTAACCTTTTGGACCAAAGTAATTCTAACAAACGGATGCGTCAGCATCTGACTCATTTTATATTTCCTCTCCGACCAAATAATAACTCCATCTTAAATAAGTTTTCTGATTCAGAGGTCAATAAGTGGAGAACTGCTTACCTTAAATATCCTCTCAGTCCTAAAGCTAAAGACATTCATTTAAAATTCTCATTAAATTTTTCCATCCAGGAAAAACTATTAACTATAACTATCTAGGAAGAACTATTAAGACAAAGATTCAACTTTGACACTAACAGCTGTACCTTTTGTGACAACAACATTGAAAAAACAGATCATCTATTCTTCTATTGTTTGCTCACTGGTACATTTTGGAGATATTTTCAGGACTGGATCTCAACCAAACTTTCCCTCCATCTTCCCTTAGAAAGAGAGCATATAATAGTTGGAACTATGGGAGAATTATCCTGCCATAATGCAAGAGCACATAATTTGAATTTAAGAAAATAATTTCATCTTCTTGCACTCAAAACTTATAATGCTCACACTCAAAACATGCGCCCTCTCTCAAATATTTTCTCTTCTCTCTCAAATCTTTGTTTCTTCTGTCAGATTTAATGCCTCTTGCACAGATATTTTCTCCTCTCGCTTGCCTCCTTCTCCCAGAGTGTTTGCCATTATTGGGATACCTTCCCAATCTACAGGATAAGCCTGGTCCTTAAAGCCTTGGAAGGATTCATTCGTCTTTCTGAGATTCCAGGATAACATTCACCGCTCCTATTAGCAGTCTACTTCAGTAAAACACGTTTACAGTCCGCGCCGCTGCTCCTCGGGACCAATACCTGTCTACCTGTCCGACCTCCAGCCAAGTATCACCAAATCTTTAAGGTCCCCACAAACAGGAATCAAGGAGCAACCTCAAGTCTACTTCTTGCCTCCGGTTCTGGTTTACCTGACCATTGGATATTCCCCAGCTGACAATCCTCCTTTTTGTTCTCTTTGAGTTATCACCTTTCAATAAATTGTTAAACTTTTCATCCGCCTCTGAGTTGTTTCTCCATGTGGGCTAAACATCATGGATGACATCAAGCTGTATGCCAGGAGTGAGCGAGACATCGACTCACTGATCCACACTACCAGGATCTACAGCAACGACATTGGGATGTCATTCGGACTGGACAAGTTGAAAAGTCAGCTGAACACATATGCCCTACCAGTCATCAGATACCCCGCTGGTTGTCCAGGATGAAACAACTAAGACCCAGGAGTACTTCAGAAAGATGGCCCCCAAAGACAAATGGCTTGGTGAATACAGGAGAAAACCGAAAGTGAGGACAAGAAAGAGGAAGGAGAACCATCATGGAGGGACA
>NW_015153203.1:3128-6350 GCF_000732505.1 Cyprinodon variegatus | reverse complement strand
ATCACGGAGCAAATCCCGATGATGAGACATTTGTTCTTTGTTTCTTACAGTTAATGAAACATGTGCCAAAAATCGGTAATCGAATAGCAATACACCAGTACTGTAGAAGAAAAGGGGCTGTTTTGGAGGGAAAAACATCGGTTTCAAGAGCAACGACCAGTCTAATGTCACCTTTTTAAACAATAGGCCCCGTTGAGTGTATCATGTCTCCTATCATGTCTTGTACTTTTGCTGGTGTTGGTGTTTACTGTGGTGTCTTTTTTTATGTCTTTGTGTAAACGAGCTCTGTGTATGTGGAAAAGAATCTCCCCTTTGGGACAAATAAAGTCTAAAGTCAAAAGCTCAACCATAGGCTGAACATAAAGAGAAGTCACAGAAATCAGCATTCAGAAAAACTATCTGGTAACTCAAATGCTCAATGCTTTTCAGATGGGCCTTTTTGAAGAAGTCAGTGGCCAGTATATTCTGTTTAAAGAAAGAAGAGGAGGGGGCACCAGACATTTGAATGCACCAAAGACTACTGCAGTGGCACAGTTGTTGAAGATTGGCAAATATCTTTTTTAGGCTTGGAAATTTAAGTGAGTTTGATTTCACTAAGCAGGATTTTACAGAGGAACGGCTGGATCCAGAGACCACATTAGGTCAGCAGTACCAGAAGCGAAAAGTTCAGATGCTATGATTTTATTTGTCATGTACAAAGAATCAAAGAGACACAAGGGAAACACTCAATGCTCTTAACAGTGAGTCACCACATGCATCCACAACTGCTAGTACAGTAACAGATTAAGGAACTAGTTTGATGACAGCAACTCCTCAAAACACTGCTTTCCGAGATGATACAAGTACACTTACCAGTTCAGCAACCTCTGCCAGTGTATCATGGGACTCAGCAGAGCAGGACATTGGCGAAGTGGAAGATGTTTTCATTGTAACACAGGCATCACTCTCAGATGACGAAGAGATAGTAATTGGACATGCTTTTCTTTTTAATGGCTTTCATGAACTTGATGACACTCTTCCAATGGACCCAGTTCAGGTGGAAAGACCATTAACAGTTCAGGAACCCTGCCAACCACCAAAGACCACCAGGCTAAGGTTTCACAGGGGAAATGTTTTCCAAGAACTAAATGCTGCCTTTAGTAATGGTCTTGTATCTATTAATGATTGGCTCCTGGAGATCGAGATGGTCCAGTCCAATGATTCAGAAGGAAAGGGTAAAGACAATGGTGGAGTTCTTCATGATGCACTTAGTGAGTACTGGGAAACCTTTTTCATTAAGAGCACTGTTGGAAACGTGTTTAAAATACCCGTCACAAGACATGAAATGAAGCATGAGTTGGAAAACATAGCTAAAGTCATGGTCCTTGGCTACAACATGGTGAAGTCTTTTCCTGTTGTACTACCCAAGGCCTTTCTCTTCTACTGTCCGGGACTTGAAATTATGGATGATGACTTGTTTTCTACATTTTTGGAAACTGTACCCTCAGAATAAAATGAAGTAGCTGAGCAAGCTATGAAGGACTTCAAATCTGTCTCTGCAACAGAGGAGGGGTTGGATTTCCTTGAGACCCATGATGTCTAAATTCTTGTAACAGAGGCAAATGTTAGGAAGACTTTACTTGAAGTGGCACACAAAGAACTCATCCAGGATCCTACATACATAGCAGAGTGTTGGAACCCTGTTCTCAAAAAGTTGAAACTGCCCCCAGGAGGACTGGATGAAGTGCTTACCAGTCTTATTCCTACTCCCAGGAAGGTTCTTGCTATGTTAGAACATGACACCCTCAACAAGAGAGAGATTTTCTGAAGAAATTTATTAGGAACTGCAACTGTGGCTGAAAAAATTTCTCCGATTTTGCACTGGTATGATACTATCATATGATCTAATTTTTAAAATGCAAAACATATATCTAAATTCATTTTTCAATTCAATATCATTTTTCTCTCCAACATTCAATGATTTTTTTTTTGGTCAGTCAAATTCATATTTAATCCAAAAGAAAATATAATATTTTGAGATAAAAATCCAAATGGTGAATCCCTAGCTAAATACAATAGTACCTTAGTGTTATGTTTCTGGCCTGTCAACTAGTATTTGTTTTATTTCCCCTCCCCCTTCTGCTCTGTGCATTTGGCCCTCCTGTGCTGCTACTGCTCAGCCCAATTGCCACTGATTCCTCTCACCTGTTTGCCAGCCTTCTTAAGCAGACCTCTGACTAGTTGACAGTGTCAGATTGCCTGAAAGCCAAGGTTAGTAAGCATCCAGCATTTTTTCTGTCTGTCTACCTGATCCTGATGTGTTTCTGCCTCCCTTTTTTTTTTTAGCCTGCCTATCCCTGGTTGGATCTGTTTTTTGTGCCGTCTGGGTCCCTGACCTGTTTCAGTTCGTGTCCTTGGGCAAGACACTTCACCTGCATTGTCTATTGATGGTGGTCAGAGGGCCCGGTGGCGCCAGCGCACAGTAGCCCCGCTTCTGTCAGTGACCCCCAGGGCAGCTGTGGCTACAATGTAGCTTGCCACCATCAGTGTGTGAGTGTGTGTGTGAATGGGTGAATGAATGTTGTGTAGAGCGCTTTGGTAAAGTCTCCTGACTTGAATAAAGGCGCTATATAAGTACATGCCATTTACAATTTACTTTAGCAGCTGTCAGAGGTGGCAGTCTGCAACACCAGGGCCCCACATGGCACCGTTCTGTCTCTGTTCCTCTTCACCCTTTACACCTTGGACTTCAACTACAACACAGACAGCTGCCATCTCCATAAATTGATGATAGAAAAACATCAGCTTCAGGACCAGATTTTAATATCTCTGCAGTGGGAATATAAATCTGATACGGTTCTGCTGTTTAAGCTCCTCCAAAATGTTATTAACACCCAGAACAGCAGTGAGAAGTGATGGAGAGTTATTTGCTTAGTTGAATCCAGGTGGCAACTTTTTTTTGGCGAGGCAGTGTATTAACAAAAACAGTTCTCAAGGTTTAAATCAGACGCTTCAAGCAGATCTAGAATAGATTTTTTGGCTAGGAACAGATGATATTCTCAAACTAACATCAGACTGTAATATGTCTTCAACTCCTCTTACTGCTCACTGCAGCATTAATTTATTAATTACTCCTCTTCCTTAAAGTTTGACACATAGAGGGTATTGGCAATTTAAAGCAAATTTCTTAAAATATGAGCTGTATTATATTGCTGTATTGCTAGTAAAAAAGATTCTGTTAGA
>NW_015153203.1:0-2270 GCF_000732505.1 Cyprinodon variegatus | reverse complement strand
TCCGTCAGGCCATGTTTGTGTCTTTATTGCTAAATAATTTATCCATACAGTCCATAAACAGTTTCATATCAGACCCAAGCTTATGATAAGGTTTTTACTTTTTGGACATGAAGTTTCTAGGGTAACACATTCATTCTTCTGCTCATCTCCTTCTCTGTTTATCATACACAGAGTTAGTTAGTCTCCTTGAACCCCAGTCAGCCTCTTTATCCTTAAGCCTTTATCCTCAATCAATTCACTGTATTCTAGTAAATCCTGAACCAGTCTGATGTTATCATGTATAGATCTTTGGACATAAAACCTGTCTGTGTTTCAGAAATAACATCATTAAGACCAGTCTTTAATCTATTTCTATAGATATATGTCAATAGTTTATAATCACAGTTCAGAAGGTGATTGGTTGGTAGTTGTCTAGAACCTTGTTGCCTCTTCCTGGTTTGGGTATAAGGGTGATAACGCCCTCCTTCATGGTGTGTGGACCTGAATTATTGCATAAGATCTCTTTAAAAACCTGGAATATAAATTCTCTGAGATAATCCCAGAAATTCATTTCATTATATTTATATAGAGCCAATTCACAACACCAGTCATTTCCTTCTTTCACAAAGCCTTTGATAGGTTGGAGCATCAGTTCCTTTTCAAAGTTTTACACTTTGGGCCAAACTTTTGTAGAATAATAAAAAGCTTTAATGACGGCACCACGACTTCAGGTGCACTGCCACACGGTACGTCTCCATGTTTCACCATTAATAGGGGAGTAAAACAGGGCTCCAATATTTCCCCCTTTCTCTGCATCTTGGCTGTTGAGGGGTGGAGTATTTTCATAAAAAAAAAACAAAACAAAAAAACTCATATATACCTAAGAATAGCAGATCTCAGTTAAATAGGCTGCTCCAAAGAGATCTGACCCTGTTTGGGAGAACCTATTTAACAGAAATGGAGTGACTGTCCCGGTGCATATACCCAGCTTTGTCATGATCTAGGCACTGATGGTTTAGTTTTTTCCTTTGCTCCTTGCTCAGCTGTCTAATTGGTTCTGCGGCTGATTATCGCCGATCATTTCCACCTGGTTCCTCTACTATTTAGGTTGTGTGTTTGCTTCCCATCAGCGCCAGGTTATTTGTGTGTTTTTGTGAGACAGACTAAAGTCTGTCTGTTTTCCCGATTTTGACCAGTTTCTGCCCTCAGGATCTCCTGTTTTGTCTTGCCCCTGTCTGCTCTGTTTGTCGTATCTGGTCCTGGATTCCACCGGCTTCTGAACCCGGAACTGTCTCCTGACTTTGGCCTTGGATTTCCCTTCTGGACTCTGTTGCTGCTCGGCGTTGGCTGGTGCCCGCTCCGCTCACTCTCTAGGAACTCTGGGGGCTCTGCCCGCCCATCTGCGGTCAAACTTTGAATCAGGTCAGTGACTTTGCTCCAAGTCGTGTTAAGCTCCACATCCAGTCACTGACCTGTATTTTCCCATCTCTGCAGAGATCCGCCCCGCAGCAGACGAGCAGACCTGCGCACCTGTTTGTATTAAATAAACGCTTTGAACTTTCCCACTGCCTGTCTCGCCTTGAATTCTGGGTCCAATATTCTGAGATCATTACAAGCTTATTCTATGGCCATACCTAAAAAATACATTAAAGCTATAAATCAGCTGAACTTTAATTTCATCTGGAAAAATTGAGTCCACTACTTATAGAAAACAATTATAGTTAAAGACTTTAGAGATTGTGGTTTAAAAGCTATTGACTTTGATTGTTTAAATGCTGCCTTATAGGGCACAGATACCATTTTGAGAGCCATAAGTTTATTCAACTATTGTCACCCACTCCTGGTAGGCAATAAAAACTTTTTATTTTTATTATCCAGTAGAACTTTTTATTAAAAAGTTCTACTGGATTCACTTTGTATTAGATTTTTTCCTGCTTCACAAAGGTAGGCAGCATCTTGACAAAGCCATGATGGCAATTATTTAACATTATTATGGTATCTGTATCGGCCGATACTGCACAGCCAGGTATCGGGTATCGGTATCGGGGCCAAAAAATGGCATCGGCGCAACACTATTCAAAGTATAATCAATCAGCTAACCTTCAGTTACCCGCTCTTCAACTGGTTGGAGTTAACCTTTTGGACCAAAGTAATTCTAACAAACGGATGCATCAGTATCTGACTCATTTTATATTTCCTCTCTGACCAAATAAAAACTCCATCTTTTTTCTGATTCAGAGGTCAATAAGTGGAGAACTGCTTACCTTAAATATCCTCTCAGTCCTAAAGCT
>NW_015153202.1:13303-15225 GCF_000732505.1 Cyprinodon variegatus | reverse complement strand
GTGTTCGTTTTGACTTCGTGTGGACGGGGCCTATGTGACACCTTAAATATCTTGTGGATCCTGTTACCAGTCTAAAGTTTTCAATTTAATCGTTCGTCCCTGAATAAAGCTTGCCAAATGTAAAAGCTGTGGAAAATGGGGGAAAGAAAGGTAGCCAGGTTTATCCAAATAGGCAATGACATCTGATTCAAAATGAGTTAGCCATGTTTCAGAATATAGGTAAAAAAATATTAGTTGACAGATCAAAGGAAAACATAAGAGACTGATATATAATCAGAGTATAATCAGAGAGACAACAACGACCAGAAAGAGGTGGAGCAGCTGGTTGGCTGGTGCAGAGATAACAGCCTGATCCTGAATGTGGAGAAAACGAAGGAGATCATTGTTGACTTCAGGAAGAACCGGCCTAATCACGCTCCACTGCTCATCAATAGTTCAGCTGTAGAGGTGGTCAGCAGCACCAAATTCCTAGGGGTGCACATCGGACACCCTCACCTGGACTGAAAGCGCCACCTCACTGGTCAAAAGGGCACAAAAGTGCTTGTACTTCCTGCGGAGGATGAGGAGAGTCCACTTGCCCCCACCCATCCTCACCACCTTCTATAGAGAGCGTTCTGACCAGCTGTCTCACTGTGTGGTGTGGAGGCTGCAGCGCCTCAGACTGGAAGAAAGTGAGAACAGCAGAGAGGATCATGGGGGCTCCTGTTCCCTCCATTAAAGACATTTCATCCCAGCGCTGCGTGTCCCGAGCCCGTGACATCATCAATGACCCCTCACCCCCCCACCATGGACTGTTTACAGTCCATGGTGGGGGGGTCACATTGATAACACCAAACCAAAAATACTGCATATTTGCACCATATATAGTAGCAGCCATTCAAAATGGCTCTTCCCAGTCAAACTGCAGCCGAAGGGCAGACCACTTCCCTGCAGACCACAGCAAAATCCCCTCCAGAATCCCAACATATTTTATTTATCAGACCCTCTGTTTTTCATTAAAACACCAACTTTGCTGGTCAACTGTATGATTTGTTGGTTAAGGAGGTTAAAGTTGTCAGGTGCGACTTACAGCAGCAGCCATTCAAAGTGGCCCTTCCTGGTAAAATGCTAAATTAATGGCAGCCAAATTCCACCAACTCCCAGCAAAATGCCGTCCAACTTCCAGCCACTGGAGAAATTCTCTCAGGCAATTTTTAAGGGGTGACGCTTCTCTTTAGATCCTAATGTCCAGAAATCATGACAGAATATTTTAGATGTTTAAAAAAGAATTTTAGGGGACCAGACAAGGATCCATCAAGGAAATTAAGGACATTTTGAATGGTTACTACTATTTATTAATGCTTTGAACTTCCTTATCAATGCATTTTTTGCACCATGTTTTTTCTCCCACACTGTTTGCATTTGATCAGTGCTGCACTTTAGCGAATAGAAATGTTCATTTACTGTCTGGAAAGCTGTAGTGAATGAAATTTTGTATGCATTGTGTATACAAAATGACAATAAAAGTTGTCTAAGTTGAAGTGGTTCTTCAAATTGTTATTTTTCTTTATTTTAACTTATTTTTCCTCTAGAGTCGCTCCATTTCCTTAAATGGATCTACTGCCACTAGTGGTTGAAAAATGTACGTCTAAATATTTCAAGTATATGTCTGTGTGACCAAAGGATTTATCAGCTGTGCAAAACGGCTCACACCCGGACAAAAGACAGAAGGAAAGAAATGGCATGTGGTTTTAATCTTACTCCAGAAGGTCCTTTCTGTAAACTCAGAAAGTTCAGAGAGGTCTCAGTCTGTTACGGTTTAGAAGTTTTCCACAGAGTCTGTTCAGTCAGAGGCAAAAGAAGATCAGAACGGGTCTTATTTTTAGGCACTGTGTTTTCAGCCTGCTGGTGTTTTTTGTTTCTTACTTTGAGAAAACTGTTTT
>NW_015153202.1:9146-10981 GCF_000732505.1 Cyprinodon variegatus | reverse complement strand
ACCAAGTAGCTTATCAATTATCCCTATGTTCTAGTTGTGGATCTTTTAGATGTACTTGCATGATAACTGATAAGCTACTTGGTTACTAAAGTTAGCAAATAATATGTATTTCTTGTTTCATTCCTACAAAAAGAACCACTGGTGCTCCTTTTTCTCTGAAAATCTATTTTCTGTACTGACCAAAGCCAAGACCTTTTGCACTTATTTGATTTTATTTCCCAGACAAAGAAGAACTGGCCTGGTGCTGCTATTTTTGCCATTGTGTCCTTCAGTAGGACGCCATTGACGGAGCGATAACTGCTATTGACAATGTTTTTTTTTTTCTCATCAATAAACAGTATTCCTGCCCAGGAGTTTCTTTAAGTTGTTTCTGTCTTAAATTAAGCCGTTGACAGAGTTTAACTTCTTATTGATTTTGTGTGTTCTTTGTTTTTCTTTTCCTTACAGAATATTCCTGGTTAAGTGTGTCTGTGTTTAGCCATCTCAGCTTACTTGATGAATTCATTGAAGGAAATATTCCATTGATTAACTCCGTGTAGCCATTAGTTCTTTCCCAGATACCAGGATACCCCTGGTCCGTTTGATTTTTTTTGTGTAAAGCCATTGATGGAGCTATTGGGGCTATTGATTCTTTGAATGATTTTCGTTGTTCTTTCTTATTGAGAGACTACAGCCGCCTCAGTTGCTCCACATTTAATTCTGTCTCTATATTGGCCCGAGTCTTTGTCAGATATTGCTGCAATTATTTCTTAGAGTGCAGTTTTTATTTTCCATAGAAAGTACTGCTGGCCCAGATTATTTATTTATGTCTAACTCCTGCTGTTACTGGTCATCATTTGTATTACTTTGATCAGAAAGATATATATTTCAGGTAACATAAATACATATTTAGTGAAGCTGATATATGACAAAACGGCCACTTAAAATGTATGAACCGTGTAATGTTTCATTCAGTTCCGACCACCAGCACATAAGATGAGTTGGGCATGATTTTGGAGCTGATGACTGGATTAATTACTCATTCCATTCACCTGTCTGGTTTCTAATTACTGCTCATTCGATCCACCTGCTCCCGCCTCTATTTAAGCCCCACAATGTTGAAACTTTAAACGCCAGTAATCCAAATTTCTATGGGTCACAAAAATTTAGAATATGTTAGGAATATAGATTCATCAGAGCCAGATTATCTTGTTCTCTCTGATCAGTAGTGAGAGAGAAACCTGTGATTTTGACAATCCTATTTTAAGAAACTACAAGTGGAACAACAGACAGAACGAATGACATTAATGAATGTTAAAACGACCTGCCATACCAGACTACATATAAACATAAGCATTAACTCAAGCATTGCTGCAATAAAATGTCTAAATTCAGTCATGTGAAGTAGGCACATCGGGGCTCCAGTGATAATTTTGATGACTTTTCAAAGTTGTTAGGCATGTGATGAACTCTGAGTAAACCTACTCTGAGTTGATTAAACTAACTCAGAGTAGTTGGTGTGAACTGAAAACTCAGGTTCCAATGTCAGGCTAGATCAATTCAGAGTTGAGGATTTGAGCCAGAGTTTATTGAAACTGCTCTTTGAAACTAGCCTCGTGAGACCATCCTGATCTAGCGAGCTTTCAAGGTTTCACTCGCAGGTCAGTCTGGAGACTCTCCGTTAAAGAAAATTTGGAGCCATTCACCAAACGAACGTCCAATCAGCGTTGGCTTTGAGGCGGGTTGAGGTGTGACGCAACGAGAAGCGCGACAGTTCAGTCTAAAGAACATGGCGGCATCAGCCGATGAAACTAGCGTTAGCGTGGCTATCGAGCAAGTTTTATCGGAATTTCAGA
>NW_015153202.1:5187-6064 GCF_000732505.1 Cyprinodon variegatus | reverse complement strand
ATTCAAATGAGAATTACTCTTAATTAAAAACATTTATCATTTATTGAACAGTATGGAATCATTTCATTTTTAAAGTACTTTCAGAAGTTTGAATTCTGAATATGACGGGACTTTTCCTTTAAATGTATTTGGATTATTTTTTGTTATTTTCTGTGTAACTAATGTAGATGCACCTATAATATGCAAGTACTGTATGTGATTGGACTCTTATAGCATGTCTGTAAACTTTCAAGTTAGAAGAACTTTTTGTGTTTAGATGTCTAAAAACAGACTCAGTTCCAGAGAACAAGGCTGTTTGAGCTTTAGATTTATTTGGGTTTGAGCCTACCATAAGAAAGAGTACAGCTTCTGATGAGTTTGCTGTTGTAACATTGCTCTCTATACACCACCAGCCTCTTCTTTAAATTTTCCAAGCGGCCATGGAATGTTATTAACTGCTCAGTAATTGTTTTCTAGGCCATTAGAGGAATGCACAGCTCTTTTCCTTTGAGTTTATTTTCCCCCGTATGTCTAATGAATTAAGATGAATCACAGTGAGGTCAGAAAGGTTTTTTTTTTTTTTTCTAAGCTCATAGTTAATTTTAGCTATTCACTTTATGCAGCGTTGACTTCAGATAAATGTCCCAGTGAGATTCTTCCCCATATTACATATCCCTCTGTGGTTTGGATCAATGCCCTGTAGAGTTTTGTTTCAGCCCTTGAAAAACAGAAAATTACCCATGACAAAAATATATCTAGACTTGTCTTGTTGGCTTTTTCAGGGTAATTAAGGACCGGGGCCTGAGGTTGAACGACTTCAGTTTATGAAACCTTTCAGCATATGGTGGCTGTGGAAAGTACCCAAACAGGTTTTGATATCTTAAAGGAATAGTACACC
>NW_015153202.1:0-1451 GCF_000732505.1 Cyprinodon variegatus | reverse complement strand
ATCGTCATGACGATGCATTGCGATTCTAATTTTTGTGATCTACTTCTTATAAAAAAAAAAAATGACCAAATAAAATACATTAATTGTTGGCACACATCAGCCAAATCAAGTGGAATACAACTTCCAGTCCAGCAGATGTCGCTGCGCATGTGTTGCTTTGTGTCACAAGCATGTCCGGCTGCGGGATACTGAGACGAGTCATTCGTAAACAAAATATGGAGGACTACTGAGGTCATGTAAATGGAACTGATTATCCTTATTTTGTTATTTTAAGCTTGATGAAGTATCATGATGCATCGTGATAGAATCGCATCGTGGCATGTGAATCGTGATTTGAATCGATTAATCACCTCTTTGCCGATACCCACCCCTAGCCAACACTCCCCGAGGTAAAGCATAAAAGATCCAGCTTCTTGTCGTTCAGTCAGGGATTTTTCATCTACGTTTTTTACCTAACTCCTGTTTTGTCTCAGGGACACTAACAGTGACGGTTTCAAACCCCCAACCTTAACGGTTGCTTCTAGAAGCAAACGCTGTGCTCGCTCACTACCTGGTCACTCCATGACATTTTCAATCCCTGATTACTGGTGACTTAGGTATACATCAAATTTAATAAAAGGGTTTATTGTCATTGTACAGAACATACAATTATTTTGCTTTGCAGAATTTCTTTAGCATCAGTTTAGATTGTTAGGAATTACCATTTAAAGGACATTTTGCCTCTTAAGTCAAAAGCCAGTTCTAAAAGTTGGTTTTCCCACATTTCACAACAAAAATACAAATTTTGGCTGAATGCTCACCTTTTGAATTAACCAACAACTTAAATGCATAGATAGAAACAACTGACTCATTAAGATTATAAGTTACAACTAGATACTAATTACTTAAATTATGGTCTCTATATGTAACAGATTTTTTTTTCTGGGTTCACATCGCTGGAAATTTTCAGCTCAAAAGGAAGAATTATTATTTTTTTGTGTCTGAATTGATCAAATCCGAGTTTCATCATCAAAATTTTTGACAGCTGTGGCCGGTAGATGGACAATAGACTCTTGTCTGGTCTTTTTTTTCTGTATTTAAAGAAAATTTAGCTCAATGTATGTTGCAAAACTTGCCTCCCGCATTCTTTTTCATTGACTCTTTTAAGATAAAAATAATTTTTCTTATATTATTTTTATACTTTTATTTAATTTTTATTTATTTAACTCTGAAACCGTAGCATTTGCAGCTCTTGGAATTTATCCCCCGTTGCTTTGCTTTCACTGGTTCTTTTCTTTCAAGTTTTTTTCTTCGTCTCCAATGCCATTTCTCTGAATGAACGCCTGCATGTTCATGGGAAGGCTTGGGAAGTTGTAGCCTGATATGGCATTATTGGGATGGTAAATATGCAGATTTACATTTCTCTGGAACACACGCTCACTTATAGCTTCGTGAGACCATCCTGATCTCGC
>NW_015153201.1:13243-15235 GCF_000732505.1 Cyprinodon variegatus | reverse complement strand
AATCACTGGATGCATGCTGATCCAAGTCAAGGACTGAATAGAATCTGCTCCAAGTCAGTGAATCAATGCAATGTGCAAGTCATTGACAGGGTTCATGTTTATGTAATCTCCTCCTAATATTCATTTTTTCCATCACTGTCTCCTAACCTGCATTTTCCTCTATAGTTTTCTCTCACAGGCACCAACAGCAGTAAATTCTGTAGCTCCTGCTGGAGGAAGTTAGAAACGGACGTTATTGTCTCGCTAGGTCTACGGTCTTTGACTGACCTGGTGACGTTCCTTCCCAAAGCCAATTTACAGCAAATTTAACATTGTGCTTCTCTTACCGACGAGTCGTCTCCGTTACCTAAAACCTTTATCGTTGTTTTAAACTGCTAGCTCATTACCTGAGTCTAAGCAGGTGAGCGCTGGTTGGTGAACACACCTAGTTTCACCTTTAAAACGCGTTCTAAGTCGCTCTTTCTGGTCACCACAGGTTCATGTGGCACAGAGGTCAAGGAAAATCACGTCTGCTCCAAAGAGGGGCCTGCAACTGTAGCCGGTCAGCGGCTCGGTGGAGGGACCGGGCGAGGGAGGAAACGGCCCTTAGTGGAAGGTAACAATGGCCGACCCCCCCACAGCTACTGGCCCAAGAAGAATAAGAGGGTCTCAGAGACCGTTGCGCCCAAGAACGCCCTGATGCAGCTGAATGAGATGAAGCCGGGGCTGCAGTACCAGCTGCTCTCTCAGTCCGGGCCGGTCCATGCGCCGGTGTTTGTGATGAGCGTGGAGGTCAATGGGCAGCTCTTCAACGGCTCCGGCCCGACTAAGAAGAAGGCCAAGCTGAACGCTGCAGAGAAGGCCCTGCGTTCCTTCGTCAGGATCCCCAATGCACCCAAAGTGTCCAGGGGACGGACTCTGGCCCTTCAACCAGACTTTACCTCAGACCTAGAGGGCGTTCCTGATGTGCTCTTCAATGCCTTTGAGACCTCCAGGGCTTTAGACAGTCCATCTTACCCGGCCTTTGACCGTAGCAGTTCCTTCAAATCTCAGCCAGCACTATCCCCCCCTACCTCAAACCTACCCCAGCGTCCCCACCCCCCCACGCCACCTGCCCTCAGCTCTGCCACAAGTAGCAAGAACCCTGTGATGACTCTGAACGAGCTGAGGCCAGGACTCAAATATGACTTTGTGTCAGAGAGCGGAGAGAGCCATTCCAAGAACTTTGTCATGTTGGTGAGAGTGGACGGTCAGAAGTTCCAGGGTTCTGGGCGCAACAAGAGGCTGGCCAAGGCGCGGGCCGCCCAGGCAGCTCTGTCCTCTCTCTTCCACCTCCAGCTGGAAGAGGCGCCGTCCAGACGGCCCATACCGAGAGACGGACTGCAGCTTCATCTACCACAGGTGAGCAGAGTACAATTAGCTTTACCATCCAGGTGTGCCTGGAAGGAACCGCTTTACCGGACGCTCCTCTCCCGCCTAGTCCGTGTCGGGGTCAGGGTGGGGCCGGGTGCCTGTATGCGGCAGTCTATGGGCGAGAGGCGGGGTACAACCTGGGCAGGTCGCCAGGCTGAGGCAGTCCTGATACCATATGTTAGGCAATTTTACCTCCTTGATTATGAATATGGATTAGAATTAGAAGATGAAATTATAATTTATAATCTATTATTTTAATCACAGGCAAAGTGTCTCAAATTATTGTGATTAACAGCTATTAATTATAATCAACTTTCAAAAGTTTTAACCAACAATTATTAACTTTTTTCCTTAGGGAGTGGATATTTAATCAGTTGGGACCAATTCTACTTTGATTGACATATCTTTAGCCAATAAGACAAAAAAGTATTGGAAGTGTAGGGGCGGGCTTAAAAGATAGCGATTAATGATGTGCGGTACAACAGAGTATTAGGGCCAGAGTTGTCCTAAAATAGAAGTTTTTTCTTACAATATTACAACTTTATTGTCATAATTTTATGACTTTATTCTCATAATGTTACAACTTTATTCTCGTAATTT
>NW_015153201.1:9557-12043 GCF_000732505.1 Cyprinodon variegatus | reverse complement strand
TTACAACTTTATTCTCGTAATTTTATGACTTTATTCTCGTAATGTTACAACTTTATTCTCATAATATTATGGCTTTACTCTCGAAATAAGAAACAACTCTCTAGCCTGGCTCTAATACGTGTTATTAGCAACATTTTGAAGGCTAAAAATTTATTTTTTAATTATAACAGGAAGTGCTTAAATGAAGGTTTGCGTAAAGCTCTATGTAGAAATTTGATTTTATTGTCAAATTAGTCATAAAATTGGAATAATCCACTTTTGGTCCTATTTGGATAAATTGTCACATTTTGACAAAGTTTATGACTAAAGATCTAAATTTTTACTCAGCTGTTTTCTGCAACACGAACAGAAAGCTAACGGAGTTGGAGAGGTCAAGTATGAAGTATACAAAAAATACAGGATATTAATTAATTACATTACACTGATTTAAAATTTTATGCCAGAGAAACAAATATTATTTTGGACCTGTTTGAAGCCATGTAGCTTAAGTCGTGTAAAAGTAAAAGATTTTGCACCTTTATCTCCAGAAAGTAGAATTTCTCAGCTTTCAAATGCGATGCATCTCAGTCATGTGGGATTTATATTTTTCAGTGGAGATGTTTAGCATAGTGGAAATCTATTTTTACATAAACTGAAGTCTCTGCACACTGGTAGCTAAGATGCAATTTTAATTAGCCTCCCCACCATCGCTGAGTGCTTTCTTAAAGCTGTTCCACATTAAAGTGCCTCTCCGAACTCTCTGCGTCGTTTACACCAGAGTTCGCATCCGAATTCCAGGCAGATGAGCAGAAGGTTTAGCATTTTATTTCACTTTCTGTCGACCTGATGAGACGCTACATGCTAACGGCTCTGATGCTCTGGAAGCTTTGTTTCTGATTCCGTCGCCAGGTTCTGGCCGACGCCGTCTCTCGTTTGGTTGTGGAAAAGTTCGGCCAACTGACCGACAACTTCTCCTCTCCGCATGCTCAAAGAAAAGTTTTGGCAGGTGTCGTCATGACAACAGGTAATCCACAGTATTGTTGTTTTTTTCTCAGCAGGGTTAGGAGAACCTCATTCTGGTGGAGTTGTAAAATAAAGTAACTAATTTTTGCAGCCAAAGAGACCAAAAGAAATAATCTTGAATTAGATTTTTTTCTTTTTGTTTACTGGGTATTTAACACGGTGCAAAGGTGCATTCAGACCAAACAAGGTGCGCACGGTGAAGCTAAAGAGAAATTAACGTTAGTTAAGGTAGAGATAAGGAATGCCCTGCAGAGGTCTGTTTTAATTTAGTCCTAGAAGAACCGTTCATCATCCTCCTTCACCTCCAGCACAGAGCTGGGTCTGTCACTGTCTGCTGCCCAGCATCTGGGCTTTCTCAGGGGGGGAAGATCAACCAGGAAGTCCCGCTGATTCAGAGCTGCGTCTGGATGAACCAAAGTGCATCTTTTTCCCAAAAACTGATGGTCTCCCCATGGAGATTCAAAAGTTGTTCAGAGATAACAATTTACCAGCAGATGTTAAGGTTCACCTGTGCTTTTATTGTGAAATGCTGACAGGAAATGACATGGGGTTGTCAGGGGTAACGGCAGATCCAAAGCAGAGGGTCTGGGAAGCTGGAGATGAACTAAATATTAAGCAATCATTCCAGGCACTAAATAAGGTCAACATGGCCGCTGTTATATTCAGGAAACCATGTGGTGTCTTCC
Source organism: Cyprinodon variegatus (assembly GCF_000732505.1). Lineage (NCBI taxonomy): Eukaryota > Metazoa > Chordata > Actinopteri > Cyprinodontiformes > Cyprinodontidae > Cyprinodon > Cyprinodon variegatus. The sequence goes on along the minus strand of NW_015153201.1, from coordinate 10,355 downwards.
ATAACCAGCGCAGTGCTAACATCAGCTGCGGTGGAGCTGCTCGGCTCAGGGTTGGAGACGTGTGGAGAGTTGAGGACACGGAGGGGACTGGTGTGAAGGGAGTCAAACCAGGTGTAAAACCTGTTTAACTCGGTGTCTCTGTCTCTAGCCCTGCTGCTGGTCCTCTGCCTAAATATGGCAGGTCCCTACTCCCGCCAAAACCACCGCTAGCATTGTTAGCGCTGCTTTCCCCTCCGGAGACCATGGCTGGTTTGCCAAATCGCTTTGAAACCAAATGATAGTCTTTCTCCATAGCTTCTCTAAACTCCTCCCAGGTCTGAGTTTTGCACGTACAAACACGGGTCCAAATGTCCAGGAAGCAGAACACTGTTAATAAGAACTCAAATCCAAAAAGTAATAAAAGAAATGCCAAGAATTTTAACGACAGTAAAGAACCCAGAAATGACTAGAATCCAAACGCCTGACCATAAACACCCACCTCTATCATTTCTGTCAGAAGGAATGAGCCCAGATCCGCCTGTTTATTAGGAAATACATGAAATACATGAATAATTAAAAATGAAATCATTTGAACGTCTTCGTCAACATGTTGTCATCCACGGTTTTCATTTTCCCCATCCAGGAAGTGATGTGAAGGAGGCACAGGTGGTCTGTGTTACCACGGGAACAAAGTGTATCAACGGCGAATACATGAGTGAGGGCGGACTAGCCCTGAATGACTGCCATGCTGAGATTCTAGCTCGCCGCTCCCTCATCCGGTTCCTGTACTCTCAGCTGGAGCTCTTCCTCAGGTGATTG
>NW_015153201.1:5992-8774 GCF_000732505.1 Cyprinodon variegatus | reverse complement strand
TTGGTCCTTGGTTGGTCCTTGATTGGTCCTTGATTGGTCCTTGGTTGGTCCTTGATTGGTCCTTGATGGACCTTGACTGGATCTTGGCTGGTCCTCGGTCAGTCCTTGGCTGATCCTTGATGGCCCTTGGTTGGTCCTTGGCTGGTCCTTGATGGACCTTGACTGGACCTTGGCTGGTCCTCTGTCAGTCCTTGGCTGACCCCTTGATGGTCCTTGGTTGGTCCTTGATGGCCCTTGGTTGGTCCTTGGGTAGTCCTTGGTTGGCCCTTGGCTGGTCCTTGATGGCCCTTGGTTGATCCTTGGTTGGTCCTTGGTCAGTCCTTGGTTGGTCCTTTGGTAGTATTTGATTGGTTGTTTTAAGTCTGGTCTGAAGGCCCACCTTTATTCTCTTCCTTCACTGTGTGAGTTCTATGGTTCTATGTGTTGTTTACTGTTTTAGCTGATTGTTATAATTCATTTTATTTATATTTTTTATTTTTCTCTTATATTATTTTATGATTTTATTATGTATTCTATATGTGCAGCACTTTCTGTTTTATCTGCTATATAAATGAAGTTGATTGGGTTGGATGATGGTTCTCTGCTGCGGTAAGCTAAGCCCCCGATCTCCGAGAATCCTAGATCCACCCCTGCTAACGCCAAAGATGCTCCCGCCTCATCACATGGACGCTGTTTCATGTTATGATCGTTGTCTGGGCAACAGCAATGTTTTACGTCATCGTGGCGATGGTCAGCCGATCATATGGCGTAACGCCACCAGCATGAAGCAGGAAGAGAGCAGATCTGGTACCTACACTCACCGATACTCATGGAAGGAACCCGAGTCTTGCTGCTGTATCTGATTATTCAGATCTACGAACCACAGAAGAGATGAAGCTAATCATCTCTGATGCTGATTTAATCCTCAGCACCAATGAGGAGGAACAGCACAGCTCCATCTTCACCCGCTGTGAAGACAGACGAGGCTTCAGGCTGAAAGAACAGGTCCAGTTCCACCTGTACATCAGCTCCTCCCCCTGTGGAGACGCCCGCATCTTTTCACCTCACGAAGCTGCAGCTGAGGGTGAGGACAGCTTCTCAGCTCCTCGTTCAGAGGTTTTAGCTCGGCGCTCCGTTCTCCTGGTGTCTTTCCTAACAGATCCGAGCGACGGACTCCCTAATAGGAAGGCCCGTGGGCGGCTGAGGACCAAGATCCAGTCCGGTGAAGGAACCGTCCCTGTGGGCTGTGGTAGCACCGCTCAGACATGGGAGGGCGTCCTGCAGGGCGAGAGGCTGCTCACCATGTCCTGCAGTGATAAGATGGCCAGGTACGCGCGGATCAGGACAGGCTAACTGTTGTATAACCATTCTGGGCATGTGGGCTCCTTCAGAATAAGGTATTTCTCATCTGATATTAACTTTAGTCCAAAAGCTAGCGCGCCATTTTCTTTGCAATGCTATTAATATAAAAGTGTTTTTCTCTCAGAATCCAAACAGATGAGCAATGAACACCTGATCATCCTGAGCAGAACGTATGGGCGGTTTCAGGACGGCAACCTTTCAGCGAATGTTTTTCAGCTTCTTCTCTGTATTTTTATATAAACCCAAAGGTGGAACGTGGTCGGACTCCAAGGCTCTTTGCTGACCTACTTCACGGAGCCCGTCTACTTCTCCAGCATCATCCTGGGCAGCCTGTACCACGCCGACCACCTGTCCAGAGCCATGTACCAGAGGCTGGCTCAGATAGAGCGTCTACCACCATCCTTCACCCTGAACAGGCCTCTGCTCAGCGGTCAGTCTGCAGACTTAGTTCACTGGAAACCTGCTAGCGATATGTGAAGGCACAGAAATGACTTTAATCGCTAAGGTAGAGAAAAAGATCATCCCCACAGCATGATGCTTCCACTACTCCAACTATTCAGGTGGGCTCTGGTCCCTGGGAAACCCTGACCCATGCTGGGTTACAGGAGACCAGTCCTGCTTGAAAGCAGATCCAAGTCCTTATTAAGTCTGGATCCACTTTACTTTGCCCTCAGATTATTGTCTATTTATATCAATGACACCAGCAGCCGTTTTCCATTAACGTTCTTTAGACACATTTAGAAGTGTTATGAAATAAAGAGACCAATAAAGTTCTAACATTACAAGAATAGGCGCACAATTTTTCTTGTAAAGTTTTTAGTCTCATAAATGTTCAACTTTTTCCTTAATTTGCATGTTTCTAATCTGGTAAATTTCTGTGATTTTACTCGTAAATTAGCGTGTTTGTTCTGGTACATTTACTACCATGTTTGTAATCTCGTAAATTAGCTAATTTTTTCTCGTAAGTTTACATCTTTAGTCTTGCGATTTTGCTACATTTTTCTTTTTAGTCTAATAGGTGTTCAACTTTTTCCTTAATTTTCATGTTTCTAATCTCAGAGATTTGCTGCTATTTCCTTCTAAATTTACATGTTTCTAATCTCGTAAATTTCTGTGTTTTTACCGTAAATTTACATCTCTAGTCTTGTAATTTTACTACATTTTTTCTTCTAAATTTACGTGCTTAAAATCTTAAAATCTCATAAATTTGCTTCTAAATTTGTGTTTTTAGTCTCATCAGTTTTCAACTTTTTTCCAAAGTCTTCATGTTTAGAACATGAATCTGGGAGATTCCCTCCTTTTTTCCTTCTAAATTTGCATGTCTATAAATTCGTAAAGTTCTGCGTTATTTCACCTAAATTTGCGTGTTTGTTTTCGTCCATTCGCCACTTTGAACTCCAAAGTTGTTTTGGTCTTTGAAAGGCCCTAATGCGCAGACTGT
>NW_015153201.1:3532-4377 GCF_000732505.1 Cyprinodon variegatus | reverse complement strand
CGTAAATTTACATCTCTAGTCTTGTAATTTTACTACATTTTTTCTTCTAAATTTACGTGCTTAAAATCTTAAAATCTCATAAATTTGCTTCTAAATTTGTGTTTTTAGTCTCATCAGTTTTCAACTTTTTTCCAAAGTCTTCATGTTTAGAACATGAATCTGGGAGATTCCCTCCTTTTTTCCTTCTAAATTTGCATGTCTATAAATTCGTAAAGTTCTGCGTTATTTCACCTAAATTTGCGTGTTTGTTCTCGTCCATTCGCCACTTTGAACTCCAAAGTTGTTTTGGTCTTTGAAAGGCCCTAATGCGCAGACTGTGACCTATACTCTGTGGTTCAGGCAAACTGTCTCAGTGTTTTAGACCCTAAGCTGTACGTGAGACCAACCAGAACCAACCAGACCTTGATGCTCTGCAGGAATTAGCAACACAGAGGCTCGTCAGCCCGGGAAGGCACCGGGCTTCAGTGTGAACTGGACTGTTGGAGACCAAGGTCTGGAGGTGATTAACGGCAACACGGGGAAGGACGACGGAGGTGGACCTTCCAGACTCTGCAAGAAAGCTCTGTATGTCCGCTGGATGGACTTACACAGCAAGGTAAAGTCCAGGGAAAGCCAGACGGACCTCTGTGTGAGCAGAACCTGGGAAATGACTGGACAGACTCACATGGTCTCTCTGTGTGTTATACAGCTGAGCTCCAACCTGCGCATCCAAACGCTGAAGCCTGGGAGCTACCATGAAGCCAAGCAGGCGGCGGTGGAGTACCATGAGGCTAAGCAGGCGGCGGTGGAGTACCATGAGGCCAAGCAGGCGGCGGTGGAGTACCATGAGGCTAAGCAGGCGGCGG
>NW_015153201.1:0-658 GCF_000732505.1 Cyprinodon variegatus | reverse complement strand
CGGTGGAGTACCATGAGGCCAAGCAGGCGGCGGTGGAGTACCATGAGGCCAAGCAGGCGGCGGTGGAGTACCATGAGGCCAAGCAGGCGGCGGTGGAGTACCATGAGGCCAAGCAGACCCTCTTCAGAGCCTTCCACAAGGCCGGACTGGGATCCTGGGTCAGCAAACCAGTAGAGCAGGACCAGTTTTCCCTCAGCAACCAATCAGGAGCTGGTCCTCAATCTTTCCCTGGTGATTGGTTATAGACCGGATACTTCACTGTTCACTGTTTTCCATAGAAGATAGAGGCAACAAATCCATCTGATCGACATTTAGGGGATCAGTTCTCCGCCTTGAATGTTCAGATTCATGGACGCCTCCTCAGCTTGATCGCCTTATTATCATTCAGGCCCCTCCTAGATGCAGAATAGAGATAGAATGAAGCAGAATGATGAAAAAGGGGTCCCTATGTCCTCCAGCAGTCTAAGCCTATAGCAGCAGAACTATAGACATAGAATGAAGCAGAATGAGGAAAAAAGGGGTCCCTATGTCCTCCAGCAGTCTAAGCCTATAGCAGCAGAACTATAGAGATAGAATGAAGCAGAATGATGAAAAAGGGGTCCCTATGTCCTCCAGCAGTCTAAGCCTATAGCAGCAGAACTATAGACAGAAAAGAATT
>NW_015153200.1:13726-15262 GCF_000732505.1 Cyprinodon variegatus | reverse complement strand
GCTCCACAGCTGCTCTGAACAGGACTGAAGTCCCTGCTGCTCTTTATCCTGGATGTGCTGCATCACTGACTGACAGCTGATGGAGAGAGAGAGAGGCTGGAAACACTCACTGATCTCCTCTCTTCATCCTTCTTCTCTCTGCAGAAAGTGGAGGTTGTCGGATTGATCTTAGTGGAGAGAATCTGATCTTTGTCCTGATGATCCTCAGAGGTTGAAGCTGCAGAAGTTTGAGTTTAAAGAGATTCTGACTGGATCCTGATGATGAACTCCGAGTTTAGAGATTTGTTTGTTTTCACTCCTTTTTTCTTTGTTTTCATCGTCTCCATAATATCATGTTGATATTTTTTTCCATCCAAAATCAAAATTTTGAATAAAATGATCTATAACAGGAGAAAATATTAATTTAAAAAAGAATCCTGAACAGTTTGAACAAACTTTTAATGAACTTTAATGTTAAATTCAGCGGATGCTGTTGTAAACGTCAGAAAGTTCTCTCTCTTTGATTTAATATTCTCACTGAACATCCTGGATCAGATCTGAAAAGCTGCTCTGTCTTTCTGATTCTCTGAGAGCTGCAGCAGCTTCAGATGCGGAGATCTTTTTTCTTTAAGTGTTTCCTCTATTTCTCACCATTCATTCCGTCTCCATGTTCACCTGCTGAAACCTTTCAATAAAGCTCACTGATTGTTGCTCGTCTTCTCTGTGAGTCTTTCCAGGTTAAAAATCTCTTTTTTTAAAGAAATATTACCTTCTAAGTGTGTACCCCCTTAGAAATTGAACAGCCCTTTTTATTCAGTCTTTCTCTCTTCTGTCATTGGAAACTCTCTCTTTTCAGGTCAGACCACTTTTCTGAGCTCGTCTGTACTAATTCATTATCTTTAACCAACCCAGCTCAATCTTTCTTTCACTATTCTTAGAGTTTGATTTGGGCAGCACTTTCTTTACCATCCTGTTCCTTTTTTTCTAGTTGGTCGATTTCCCTTTTAGTCTTTCATAAAGTTTGGACTTCCAGCTGCTGGGTTCTGGTTTTGCAGTGTCCAAAGCAGAGGCGATTCTAGAGTCTGTGGGGGCCCCAAGCAAAAAATTCTAGGGGGCCCTACTGACGAGTGTTCATCACCATTATGTTAGGCTATAAATAATCTGACACCAAAGAAAAATGTATTAAATAAAACTTTTTTTATTCCAAATTCTAAACATGAACAACCTTGTTATTTTGGAAAATATAAAAGAATAAAAGTAAAAAATAAACTAAAACATTAAAATAAATGTATAATAAAATAAAAAAAAAACAGTAAATTACTTTAAAAACCCAATATAAACGTTGTACAAAATATAAAGTATAGTAAGTGTAGTGAAATTATCGGGGTCCTATACTGCTTCCAGAATTGTTGCTTACGGGCCTTGGCTTGTGCAAATGCAGACACTGAGGCCCCGTCCACACGAAGTCAAACCCTGGCCTAAATGCAAAAATTTTTTACCAAACCAGCCTCTCATCAATTCGAAGCCGGCGTTTCGGGGGTCTGTAAACAATCTTTT
>NW_015153200.1:8461-11888 GCF_000732505.1 Cyprinodon variegatus | reverse complement strand
CTGGTAATCAATATTTTCAATAGTTTGTTTCCAGTTTTGTTATTTTGTGGAAATATATCACAGTGTTGAAAATATCTTATTATATTTATGTTAAACAAACAGAATATTCAGTGAAAATATACAAAAGTAAAAAAAAAACTGTTGATTTTTCTCTGCAAACTTTGTAGCATTGAAATATTTGGAGTTTTCAAGAAGCCATAACTCATCATAGAAATAACTGTGGGGAAGAAAAAATAAATAAATGATGTTATGCAGGAAATAAAATGTTAATGAATCAATTTTTAGATTTAGAAATTGGCCATAACTGATAAAATAGTTTATTATTGTTATCCAGAATATGTGATTTCATTTTAAAAATTTTCTGATATTTTTTTTTACTTGCTTTATTCTGCTTTTTCAGGTCCAATTGTTTTATTTGTTTTAAAAATGTTTTTTTGCTTTTATGCTGCTTTTATTTTTCTTCTACTTTATTATCTAATTCATGTAAAGCATTTTAAATTGTTCATGTACTGAAATGTGCTATACAAATAATATCTCTTTGCCTTTGGAGTTGATTAAAATGTAATCAAGTTAATTAAAGAGTCTATTATTAATTACAACTCATATATCAACACATTAAAAACTTTCAAACAATTTCAAACCTGTTTTCGCTTCTAAATTATTGAATAAATAAACATTATTTATTGTTTTTAATTCCACCATCTAAGTTATTCATTAGTTAAAGGTTATGATAGCTATTTTTCAAAACTGTACAGCAACAAAGGCATAAAATGCTGCCTTTAAAAGTTCAACTGTTGCTGTAAACTGAAGTTAAAGCTCCATTTCTAAAACTAACCATAGATCTATGAGAGTAGAGCCGTGCCTGAAGCATTGCCTTTAACAGCTTGACATGTTCAATATGAAACATTTAGTGCATTTAAAACATTTCTACGCCTGAGGCTACTTCTTCTTCTTAAGCCGGTTACTGAGACAAACAATCCATGTTGGAAGCCACTTTACCAGGAAGACCTTTAGTTTTTTCACATGAAGACTTACTGTTATCACTCTGAAGCAGACCTTCATTCAAACTCTGATGATTTACTGACTGATAATACTCCATCACATTTATTTAGCTTTAATGTTTAAACAATAAAGAAAGAAAAAAAATAAAGAAATTGCTTTAGACACTGAAGATTAGACAGTTCAAACTCTATATATTCTATCTCTGTGGAGTCGCATAGATCAGTTAGAAACTGGTCTTTTAATCTATCTCTGAGGCTCCAGGTTCATTGCTCAAAACTAGAGGATTTTCTTTCGATCAATTACTTCTCATAGATGGACATCTGCATCCTGGAGGTTCTGCTTTATCCTCCCTTAGGTCCCAATCTTCCATCTTCTGGACTTTAATGAGTCTGAGAGAGAAACAAACCAGTCAGTCCAGTGGTCCAGGTCCAGTAAGGGTCCTGTAAAGCAGAGGTTGCATTGTGGTTCTTAACTCTGCTCCTCCAGTTCCCCTGTCCTGCATGTTTCAGGTATCTCCCTGCTGCCACACACCTGACCTGTATGCATGACTGATTAACAGGCTTCTGCTGCTCGATGGCTGCTGAGGAGAATTAAGTCAAACTATGCAGACAGATCCAAAGTTTTATATCTAAGGAAACCAAGCTGATTGCATCGATCATTGACTTTACAGGATTTGCTCCTTTTTCATGAGAATGTGGTGACAGTAGATATTTGCTGGCATCGTGTCATTGACTATGCAGCAATCACCCACAGTAAACATGCAGGCAGCGACAGTGGAGAGAAAAAAACTCTCCTTTATCAGGAAGAAACCTCCAGCAGAACCAGGCTCAGTGTGAGCGGCCTTCTGCTGAGGCTGACTGGGGTTCAAGGAGACAGAAGCAGACATAGAAAAATAACATAGAAGCACTGAAATATATAAATGTTTTCAATCTATGTTTCAAAAGCTAACGGTAAACTAGCTCCACAGTTAATTATTCGAGCCAGTTTTCCTGTTAAAAAGGAGAAAAGAGAGAAGATTCAGTTAGTCACTGTAAAATGAGCTATTAGCGATTCCTAGGAGAGAAACAGGACTAAACACTGAAAAACAGGCCAAAACCAACCAAACTAAACAGTTACTGCAGACACCAGGGATGGAACAAGACAGTTTGTTCTGAGACCAAGACAAAGGGTTAAATGTTCAGAATTTAAACAAATATTTTGGGACTTTTTTTTCTGCCTCAAAAAAAGCAAACAGAATTATGGAACAGTAATTCATTGATCTAACAATATTACTTCATGCAATTCAAATAGTTGTGCAAAAGTTATAAGAAGGATTTTAGAAAACAGAGTAATAAATCTTTCATATTTAAAAATAAAACTGTTGCAACAAAGAGCTTTAAAAAGTGTCTTTTAACAGAAGAATCATTAAAGAATTACTTATTTCCAAAATTGCTGATAAATAATATCTGACTGTAAACCTGCAAACTGACAATTTCTTTCTGCCTTCAGAATAAATTTTGCTAAACTTCTCATAAATAACAGAACAATACAAAATATTTCTGCCAACTGATTGTCCTCATAACCATGGTAGCAACAAAGCTTACTGCTCCTAAAAATACATATCCTCAATATATTTTATTAATATTACTAAAGGGAATTTTCTAATTAAATCAAATTAGGAGGATTTATTTTACTCGGAATATTTATGAAATATTGACATGTTTAAAATGATATCAATTATATCACAATTTAGCATTTAAGTTTGAGAATCAAAGTTTATCTTGAAACATTTGGAATGAGGTCAAATTAGCTTTTAAAACTAATTTAGAACAACTGGAATGTGTTCAAACCGATTTATAACCAAAAACATCCCCAGCAAATAGATGCTGGTATTTACAATAGGGGAGTGTGATTAATGGGTCAATAGCTCCTAATCATTATAATGAACAACATGCATCATCGGTTAACAATGTTTAGTTGAATTTACCAGCTAATATGTTTTTTTTTAAACTGGCTGTAAACTTGGGAAGGAAGAGGAAGGTGGAAACAAGTTCAACACCAGGCTGCAGAGATGGGTCTTATGAAATGTGTAAAATGAAAAACTAAATCCATTATTATTGAGAGACCAACCTCTAAACTATGAAGGACCCTTTAGGTTGCATGTCTTAAATGTCCACTAGGTGGCGCTAATGGCTAAGGTACATGAGTTAGACAGCAGCATCTCAATGCATCAAATGTCAAAGATAAAGGCCTGCTGCCTCCATTTTTAAAGGAACTCAGAGACATTCAAAGCATGGAGAGGATCAGATGTTCCAAGAATGCAGAGATAATGTGCAGGAAAAGAGCTGTAACTATGGTGGTCAACTCTGAGTCCTTTTAGGGGAATTGCAAGGAAAAAAATAGAGATAATAATTAAAAGGTTACAACTATCATATTTTAACTGCAG
>NW_015153200.1:6529-7580 GCF_000732505.1 Cyprinodon variegatus | reverse complement strand
GGAGGACTTTCCTAATTAGATAGTCTCTATAATCACTGTGTGAAGGAAGACTATGTACTCTAGTCTGCTGAACAGATTGGTAATATAACAAGCACATACATGATTAGAATAATCCCAACAAGTTGGAAAACATAACAGATGAATAAAGTTAGTTTTTTATATATAATCCCTGAAAGAAGTTTTCTATGAATACAATTAATGTGATTGATTGAGATTTAGATGTAAATGTTATTGTTGTGAAGATTCTATTGCACATAGTGCTATGGGACAATCATCATTATGAAAATGGAGGGTTTATTAAATAAAGTTTGTAAAATTAAAATTTAGTTTGTTTTAATGCAAGAAAAAAAAAAACTAGAAATGGTTTAAAGTTCCCAGGATTTTCAGCTAAAAATGCCTAAAGGCCTCTTCAAATTCAGACTTTTATAGCTCTTGAGCCATGTGGAGTAAAAATAAAGTTCTGGGCTCTATATAAATAATACACTCTCTAGTTTTCTCCTGTATATTCTGATTTACTGTAAGTGCACTGCTGTGTATGTGGTTTGCTTCATAAAACAGCTCTGAATGTAAAAAGCAATTCTTGCCTGGATTTCCTATGTGGAAATATTTAATAATTGTCCTCCAGCAGGCCAGGAAAGAACTATTTGACACAATAAAAACACTGTCTTATATCCTGGAAAGCAGCCTTTCAAATGTGATTGGAATATCTGCAAAAATAGTATTTCTACAATTGATCATTATAGGATTAGGCCATGCCACCACTATTGCATACTTCAACATAGAAATATCAGTGAGATCTCTTTGGAAATATAACACTAAGAGGAATCAGACTAAACTGTCATAATCTTTCAAACACATGTTTTTATTGGAAAAAAAAGAATATAAAAGGCAAAAAAACATCTTCAGAGGAAAATCGGAATACAAAAAATGTAGTGACTCACCTCTGAAATTTAAATTCCACCCATATAAACCATATATAATCGTAAACAGCTATTAATTGGCTACACATTGATGTTACTGCTTGGAGCTGAGTTTTTAGTGGTTGTAATCT
>NW_015153200.1:3792-5688 GCF_000732505.1 Cyprinodon variegatus | reverse complement strand
CAGTTGCCAACCTCTTAGGGGCCCCATCACTGACACCTGGTGGGCCCCCTACGCAATTGTGGACTAGGACGTCTCTTTGCAGATGTAATGGTACGAAAAATTCCTCTCACACCCACCTGCTACTAATTTGGCTGACCAGACCGTATTTATACAGAAACACATGGCAGATTTCACCATGATAGTGAGCCGTTTAAACACAACACCAATAGCAAAGCAGACAGGAATACTTTTAATTACTATGTTAAAAACTGTGAATAGTTGATTATAGTATAGTTGGTAAAAAAAAATACACTCATATAATATGTTTTAAAGCGCAATAAAGATCTTAAAATAATTATGTATTTGAGTATTTTATTTTTTACACTAACTCTTGGAATTATGGGTAATCCAGAGCGTCGATTAAAACCATAACCGCTACGTACAATGTGTTAGCGATAATGGATACCAAAAAGTGGTACTTAAGCGGATTCCAGAAAAGAAAAAGCAAAGAAGAGCTGCTGGAAGAACGGAAAAAATACCCAAAATAAAGACGTTCTTTAAAAGAGCCAAAGAGGGAGAGGAGGACGCTGCTGCTACAGTGAGTAAAGATGGCGACCAGGAGATTAATGGAGAGAGTGTGGGTGAGGAGGGGGGATCTGAAACTCAAGGTAGCCCGATAAGACAAATTTACAGGCGGGGGGATGGGGTGTTGTATTTCATATGGGGCCCACCCAGATAATGTTGCTAACGGGGCTATTGTTGTTTTGTTACGCCATTACTGATCTCTATTCAATAATTACCACCATGAATTTGACCTGGAGATGTTGATGAAAAGAGGAAGGAGATGTTCAATTGTAGGGAAAATTGGGATATGTTTACAAATATTAGTGAAGAAAAATATAACTATTATTCAGGATATGAATAATTTTAATCGTTGTATCCATTACTGTAAAGCAGTAATGGAGGAAGAAAATGAGCCATGTGCGACACAATGATGTAACAAGGTCAATAGATCTCAAAACAAACCTTTTAAAGAGCTAAAAAGAACTTATAATGTTCAGAACCTAACTGTTTAAAAACACCATTGATAGGAGGAAAATGAGAAAGAAAAATAAGGAATAATGGAAATCCTTTAGTAATTCAGTGGGATGAGAAACTGATATAAGCAAAGTTTGGGAAATGATTGAATGAATGGGATTAAAAAACAGGATGCAGATCCAATTTTACATCATAGTGAAACAGCAACAGTTTCAAACCAGGGAAAAGCAGAAATATTAGGAGCAAACCTTGGAAAGTTTCTCAGTTCAGAAAACACGCATAGAAGGGCAACAGAGGAGAGAAATAAACATTTATTACCCTATTATCACAAAGCTTCAGACTTGATAAACAATGCATCTGAAAATCAGAATATAATGGATCCATAATCAATAATTAAATGTAAGGAATCTGCAGCAGTCAAGGATCAAATCTGTTTTCCAAACTCATCATAGCATCCGTGAAATGATGCCATGTTTTAATGCCAGCATTCCTGTCCAGCTCAGAATAGTTCGACTTAGGGAAGACTGGACCTTCACATCCGTTTGGTTTGGATTATCTGGACCCATCTGGGAATATCTGCCAGACTAATAAAGCAGCTGGAAGTTGAATCCAGGATCTGTCTGGTGAAATGAAAGGCCTAAAACATGTTTGACTGTGAGGGAGAGGAGCAGCAGTCTGGATCCATGCTGAGACTCTGATCAGGTCACCGTTAGACGGAAGCCAGGAATCAGAGGAAGATGGCGGTCAGGTTAGAGTCTGCAGCAGAGCAGGCTGTCAGCTGAAAGCTACTAGAGGAAGTTTGGGAAAGGCTCCAGTTCAGCACAGACCCAGAGAAACACTGACCTCCATTAACAAGACAATACAATAGATGGAAAGTAC
>NW_015153200.1:0-1861 GCF_000732505.1 Cyprinodon variegatus | reverse complement strand
TGCCTGCAATATTTTTCAAATAAAATATTAAGGAAAAGCAAGTTTATTTATTAACAAGGGTGCATAAAACATAGTTAGTTTTTTTCTCAGGGGAGAATATAGGGTTGTTACTTGGTCTTCACATTTTTAAATAAATTTTTCCTTAACCCATGCACTTCAAAATAGGAACAAAATAGAGGGATGCGTAGATAATGTAACATGTAATTTAATTTGATCTGAAAATGAAGAGGAGCACAGAAAATGTCTGATCTTTTTAGCCTTATAACTTTCCTATAACATGGCTGTATTTCAAGCTCTTCAAACTGTTATCCTACAGAATGTTGTCATCATTCTTACTGTCTTCCTTCATTTCCCAAACAGCAAAGGATGTTGATCCATCAGCCCTTCTCCTTTCCCTCTGCTTTAGCAGCCATTAGCTGTTTGCATCCACAAGTTTACAGCTGGATTTGTGTCAAAGCTCTCCATGGTGAACTTGGACTAAAGGATGTGCATTAGAGATGAGAGTCATATAGGCAGGATCTGGACTTGTTTTTTTATGATATTCAAACATGGAAATCCTCTTTCATAGGCAGCACTACCCAAGGGCAGAGTAAGGGACAAGATCAGGACCTTTGAATGTTGGAATAACTGTCTGGATTGCTTGTCTTCACTACATTCAACAGTTCATGTACAGAGGAGACTGCCAAATGTTTTCCAGCTTGGTTTAAACACATCCACTCTGCTAAAGTGGATTATCAACAAATATGTTGGCCTCATATTTCTCTAGGATGTTACTGAGAGTTTTGTCGCTAAAACTGTTGATATCTTTCATTTCAAGACGCCAAGTTTTGTGATCAAAAATCAAAAACTGATCACATGATTTAAGGTATTAAAGGTATTTAAACTCATGAATTAGCGTTCTCTGTACATTAGTTTTGTCCTTGCTGCAATCAGCATGTGACCTAGTCTCTTTCCTGTACTTGCCCTCACTCTCCATCAGTAGAGTCAGCTGTCCAACAGCAACCACCAGCTCATCTTCTCATTCACCAGTAGTTATGTTCTCTTGCTGAAACCTGAGGGAGGTCAGCTGTAAAATGTTTCCTATATCCAGATTTATGGCTCGGAAACAATGAAAACGCTCTGAGTAAATGAGTTTCAGGCTCGGCTCATCACTTGTTGCCGCTTGAATCTGGATGGCTGGAAACATTCTTAATATTTTAAGAGAGTCTCCTGTCTCCATGCGCACAGTCTGATATGGTGAAATGTTCCTAATTTAACAAAGAATGCATTTCTCATCACACAACATCTTCAGTTGTGTTATACGTTTGGCGCCCCCTTTCTTTAAGTAAAATCATAACGAGCTTATAGTGGATTGATTAAATGACTCACAGTATGGGACTGTGCAATCAGCTGACTTGGCTCAGTTCCTGAGGGTGGGGGCGGGGCACAGAAATTGCACAAAGGAAATCTTGATGTCCACCATCTGAGATGGAAAGAAGAAGGAAAGAAGAATTTATGTTTTGGAAAAATTAAAAGTGATTTATTGTTTGGTATCAGTCTTTATTTCTGATTTCCAAATAGATTTATGATTAAAGATAAAATAGATTAATTGAACAGGCGGCCATAAATATTTACTGGGATTTAACATTGGTATGAAAGCATGTTTGAGTTATTCAGTGTTTGGTGTAAATTTCCTCACTTATATGTCAGATTAATATGTCCTGAAAGTATTGCTCAGATAAAATAAGTTGTAATTTATACTTCTTTAATTTTGTGTATTTATAGCAACAGGAAAAAATTATTCCTTCTAGTTGAGTTACCATGGAAATTTTATGTTGTTTAATAATTACGTTTATTGTTTTTAACCATCATTTCATTTCTA
>NW_015153199.1:14167-15283 GCF_000732505.1 Cyprinodon variegatus | reverse complement strand
TCATTACATTTGATTTGATTTGTTCCTGCTCCCGCTGGTTGGAACCTTTATTCCACTCAATAAAAAAGAAATAAATAAACAAACAGTTTTGAAAACTTCAGTATTTATTCTTTTCCTGCTTTGTGTGTCAACTGTCATGGTTGCTAAGCAACAGAGCATACGGCGGTAAAACCCGCCGAAGGGTAGACCTGTATGAACTCACAGCCAAAACTCTTCAGGTCTCCTTATTTTCACGGACTTGGAAGGATCCAGTCTAGGTAGACCGGGTCCTTGGAAGGATCCAGTCCAAGTAGACCGGGTCCTTGGAGGATCCAGTCCAGGTAGACCGGGTCCTTGGAGGATCCAGTCCATGAATTCGAACACAGCCCATGAGAGATTTTTAGGCAGAATGGGAGTGACTCACTTCTGACTTCCTCTCCAGCTGTTACCAAAGTAAAAGCTCCAAACTGGGCAGTAGTTCTTTGTGGCCAGCAGGGGGCGAAGGTGTGAGATAACCCACATGTTCAAGACAGCAAACTAGTTTACTTTTCTGAATTTATTTAAAAATACTTTTTTACAGACAATCATCGATCTGAAGGTGAGCTTGGAGCCCAAAATAAGAAGGGAAAAAAAAACATTAAATACATTTATTAAAGATGTTCTGGTTCTTTCTTAAAGGAAAAATTAACATTTATATATGAAGAGATGGCATAATGGTGGAAACACTGTTGATCAATATGGTCATCCAACTTCACTCTGAATACGGGGAGCTCATCTGAAAGCAAAGGAAAATAAACAAGGCAAAATGATTCTTCAGGCACCAAACAAGATCCTATCATAAACAGTCAGCAAAGCAAACTGATTAAAAAATAGGTAAATAAAGGAGCTAAAGAATGAAACTAATAAATCGTCTTTACTGTAAACCTGCAGAATAAACCCCCATTACCATGACAGCCTGCTGAGTTTAATACTGTTAGCAGACATAAAGTTAGCCTCAAGGTGGATGGCTGGAATAAAACCAACAAAGGAGGAGCTCATAGCCGAGGGTTAGGAGCTCATAGCCGAGGGTTAGGAGCTCATAGCCGAGGGTTAGGAGCTCATAGATGAGGGTTAGGGTTAGGAGCTCATAGCCGAGGG
>NW_015153199.1:7456-12308 GCF_000732505.1 Cyprinodon variegatus | reverse complement strand
AGGGTTAGGGTTACTGGGCGTCCCCTGGATCCCCTGATAGGTTCTCCAAGGACTCAGAACAGGAAACTCACGGTGTCGATGTCAAAGCACAGGTGTTCACTGAGCATGTCAAACTCCCCGGGGGTCATCGGGGGTTCGGGAGACGGACAGGAGCGGGGGGTGGTGCTGGCTTCAGACCTAGAAGAATCAGATAAAGAAAGAGCGATGGGACTAGAGCAGACTGGATAAATAACAAGGTTTCCCAGAAGTCCATCACCAAGATCAGTTCATTTATTGAAATAAAATAGGAAAAGTTTATCAAGGTAATGCCAGTCTGTAAGACCTACAATTAGCTTCCCTGCTAAAGTGCAGCTAATCTGAGCTCAAGTGTTTGATTTGTTTTTTTACAGCAACAAACATTTTTGCCTTAAGGATGGATTCAGGTCATTCATCCAGTCACTTCACCGCAGCAGAAAGGAAAGTCAAGGTGTTGTTGCGGAGGACTCACCGCAGCTCTGAGATGGGGATCAGGGTCGATGGGATGTATGGATGGACTGAGAATTGAGCAGAGAGGAGGGAGGTTAGTGCCAAGGATGGGGGGGGGGGCACCTAAAACATGCAGGACAGGGTGGATAACCACTGCCAAGGTTCTACATGATAGAGTGGGGCTCGTTTTTCAGTGTTTAGTCCTTTTTCTTTGCTCAGATGTTAGCATCTTACCTTTGCTAGGCTGACTGTTGTAGAGCCGTCCAAAGGCCTCGTCTTTGGGGATGTCTGGGTACAGGAACTTGAGCGGGTTCTCGGGAACACCTCCATTTGAAATGACCTTGTAGTCACGGATTATGTCAGCAAAAGGCAGAGCGCTCAGTCGGTTTTTAGTGTATGGCTCCACGGAGTTGAACTTTACATCCCCTGTTGTAGAAGATACCCGTTAACGCGATGAAGGAACGGGCTGCTGGAACAGGTCAGAGGCTAACGCTGAAATCAAACTAGACTCCTCAGACCAAACTTTGCTACCTGATGCAGCTGTGCATCAGGCTATCCTTTGGAAACTATTGAAAGCCGGTCCTGATATTTAACCAAATTTGATATTTATATTTATTAAACAAATTTACACTGACTGGACTGAAAAGGAACCAAGTCCAGAAAAAAGTGCTTCAGAGAGGACCGTGGCAAAGGCCGATAAAAGGCCATCAGGAAATCAATGGACGGTCTGTGAGCTTCCTATAGTCCTGATGGAAGAACTCACCGCTGTCACTGTGCTCCACCCAGGTGAAGGTGATTCCTCCCAGGTGGCTCTCGCTGAAGCGTAACAGGAAGGTCCCCGGCTCCCGGTCCTTCAGCAGAGCACGCTCCATCTCTTTACTCACGAAGCCCATGATGTAACTGCAGTCACACAGAAGAAAATCAGCTTCTCCTTCTGCCCTTCAAGATACCTGAAAAAACTGTTAGCTGCTTTGTTTTGGGTCATTTCTCTGTTCAGACCTGAACAATAAAACAAGCAGAAATAACCTGCAACAGATTAAAAGAAGCTCAACTTCCTCTGAACAGAAGATAAAAGAGTCCGAGGAAGTGATGGAAGGTGGGGTCGGGGTAAAGCCCAGTACAGCTGAATATTCCGGCATTAGAGTCGGTATCAGTGCTGCAGAAAGGCGGACCAACATCTTAAGATCCTGGATACTGGTCAGGATGTTTGAGGCAGAGATCACCAGTTCAGCCATAACAAGTATTCACTCCTCTGAAAGTTATTCTCATTTTATCACATTACAACAACAAACTCTAACCAAGATAAACTAGAGGTTATTGTGAAGCAATGTAGATATATTATAGATATAAAGAGATAAAAGTGAAGAACGTCAGAGCTGATGTGAAGCAGTTAACCGTGAAGAAGGGAAGCTGGTCTGATCTGAGAAGATCAGGAAAGATGTTTTGGTATAAATCCTAAGAATGATTAAACACCAATAACCGGTGCCTGGGGTCCTTTCTAATGGCTGCATCATGCTGTGGGAAGCTGGTCCCACTTGCTATGGAATGGATGGAGTTAAATCCAGATAGTCCTGGAGAACTACCTAAAGACCAGAGACTGTGGCAGATGTTCAGCATGCAGATGCAGAGCCTCCCTGAAAATCTAGTCAGAGATACGATGGATGGTTTAGATAAAAAAAGGGCCTAGTCAAAGTCAAGACTTGAATCCATCTAAGGTCTGCATTAGGAGTTAAAGACTGATGATCACAGATGTCCTCCATCTAGCCTGACTAAAAACATAGATCTACAGTAACAGAAGCAGCACCTTGTTCCTCACATTGAATCTCAGCACAAACTACTGAAGTTCTTGGTTGTAAGGCGACTAAATGTTGATGACTACTTCAACAAAAGAACAAAAAGTATATTTCATATGAACATATTGAGTCCAAATGTAAAAGTATTTAAAGTAAAAAGACAACAATTCAGGGAGCGTTGATGACCTGAAAATGTAACTCTCCCTAAAAACGGGGCCATTCTGAACAACGCTACCAAAGTGGGTGGTGCGAATAGAGCATGGGGAGGGGGGTGGTGGGGTCAGCTGGGTGTGGTTATGATGCGTTTTCTGTGTTAAACACCAGAACCTGGACTCTGGGTCAAACGGCGGTCAAGATGAGCTGCTCTGATCTGTCGGCGGAAATTATTGGCTTCATGATGAGTTGGAAAAACTAGTTTGGACAGAAAGTTCATCAGCGAAAATATACAGTTCCTGTTTACAAAACGGTTTATAAAGCGACATTGGTAATTAAACCACAGATCTATTGAGGCCCCCCGGGGCCAAAAAGCTCCTGGGGTAGGAGCCTTATCTGTCTGAGCATCTATTTTCCCAGAGCTAGCGCAGTGATGCCAGAGGCTGGAGAACAGGAAGTCGCCACGGAGACGTGTGTCTGACTGAGACGTTTCATGGCAACAGATGGCTGCAGTCATGATGATGACGGTCTGAAGATTCAACCGCTATGGCCCCTGTTTGACCTTTTTAAGGCAAAGATAGGAAACAAGCTCATGTTAAACTGCTCATTGGTCCAGTTTAAGTTTAGGAGACAATCTGGATTCAACCTGTTTTATACCTCAGCGGTCAGTAAAGTCTGATTATCTCCAAAGCCTGAGGACTGACCCGGTTACACACTCATCAGCCTAAATCTGGATTTTTATTTGCTCTTTTTTTAAGCAGTTCAAAGACTGATGGGTAATAGAAATAGAAACCTAGAGATGTTCTAGCTTACTTCTCATTCCAAACTGGCAGCAGGTGCTTCTTGATGAGTTCCAGGATGGAGTCCAGCCACATCCAGAAGCTGAAGGGTTTCCCGGGAATATTCTCCTTTATGAGGGAAGCAGACATGGAATTGATTGATTGATTGATTGATTGATTGATTGATTGATTGATTGATTGATTGATGGATTGATTGATTGATTGATTGATTGATTGATTGATTGATTGATTGATTGATCTCACAGTGGAGAAATTTACTCGTTACATCAGCTCAAGTAGTCAAAGCAGAAGAAGAAGGAGCCAAAGGAAGAAGAGGTGCATGATGGGATACATACATTATAAACGGTGCATCCACATAGGACAAGTTTTTTTTAATAGCAGGATTATTATACAGGGTTATTGCACAGGATGTTTAAATGTGTATTTATATAGATTTATATTTAAACAGGGATCATTGTAGCCATGATGCCCGACAACATGAAAGCCACAACTTTTGCATTTCCCCTGAAAACCGTTTGGCTTAGCAGCGCTGAGGTCAATGCGGCGCTCCATCAGGTCACTTACCTTAGCGAACTTGGACCAGGAAACCTGATAGTCCCCACATGAGACAAGCTGGCCTGCAGACACACATGGTAACAGAATGTTGAAGCCATAGCAGCTGATGTATTTAAAAGCTGCTCCTTTATGAAAACATCAGTTCAGATTTCCTCGGTATTGTCACAGTCTTGGTTCTGTTATGTTTTCTTTTTAGTATTCTGTTTTACTTTGCTCCATGTTTACTAGTTTTAGTGGTTTAATTCTTATTTTGTTGTATTTTCTGGTTATTTTTTAGGTTTTTATCTGTTGCCCTCTGCTGCCCTCTTGTGTTCTCCTTTCCTGTCTGCTCTGTTCACACCTGCTCCCAATCTGCTTGTTAGTCCTCTTTTTTCTCAGTCGCCCATAAATACACTCATTATGCAGTTCCTCAGTGCTGGTTCCCCGTCTAACTTCCTCCAACTCCGTCTCTCTGAGCCTTTCCTCGTCGTGATTGTTTTTCCCCTGATGTCTCCATGGTTTCTGGTTTGTTTGACTATTTTCACGTTTGATATTTGGACTTTTTGGGTTCCTGCCTCAGCTGTCTGTAAACAGTTCATTAAATCATCAAACTCACCTCTGCCTCCCAGCCTCTGCATTTGGGTCCTCAAACCTCAACCTAATCCTGACAGGTATTAGTTAAACTGAAAGTAAAGCTGATGGATTAAGAAGAAGCATATTTTTTTATGTTCTCTGTGGTTTTCATGTTTTTTTTTTTAGATTAGTTGATTGTTTCCATTGGGTCTCTGGAGAATTAGACAATGTCGCCTGCTAGCCTGATTAACCAGACTAAGCTAGCCCCACCCGCAACTGGCGGGTGGGGCTAGTTTACTAGCCTAGTCATCTGCAAAAAATATGACAAAAAAGTAAACTACCTAAATGATGCATGCAGTCCTTCCTTGTCATGCACATACTTGTGATGGTTGGCATATGGTGTCATTTTCCATTTCTTTAAACTGTGAAATCCTTCCCAGTCTGAGCCTGCCCTAACACTAAGCATGCTTGTAGCGACAGTGGAGTGGAAAAACTCCCTTTGATCAGGAAGCAACCTCCAGCAGAACCAGGCTC
>NW_015153199.1:0-3450 GCF_000732505.1 Cyprinodon variegatus | reverse complement strand
GTCAATGTGATTATCACAAATCAAATCATTAACTAGCAGACTTTTAGAGGAAAGAGATCTTATGTTAAACAGACCACATTTAATCAATTTAACTTTTTCCCTAATTAGAGTTAATTTTATTTTTATCAGATTTTGGTCAAGGGCAAAACAATGTAAAACATACTTAGCTTCAAACTGTCCACATAACCTGTTTCATCCACTAAGATTCTCACCCAGCAGTTTTTCTCCCAGCATATCCAGCTGCTCTTTGTTGAGGCCTCGACCAGCGAAGGTGGAAAACTGCCAGCTGAGCATCTCAGAGAGCTGGCTCCAGCTGGCCCGTGTCGGGTTCCCGAAGAAGCCCAGGTTCTGTGGGGAATTAGAAGATAAACATGATGAAGGTGACTATGAATCCTAGATGTTACAATGAGGGACAGCCTATTGGAAACAAACATCATATCCAACCAGGACAAGCCTGAAAGTGAGCAGGATAAGTTTTAAAGTGTTTGAAACGAGTAATAAAGAGTAAAAAACATCATTTTCAAGTTATTTCTAAAATAATATAAATCAAATTCAATTTCTACAAATTAGTCCTGATAATATTATTTTATTCAATAACCTAAATTTATGAATTAGAGCGACTGATTCTAAACGTTGAAATAAAGTGTTAAAAGTCACCCTGGGCTCGTCGGTCAGGAGGTTGTACCACATGACGGAGGCCCAGCCGCCTGGCAGCTGGCTCACATTGGAAATCACCACTAAAGGCAGGGAGCACGTCTGGAGAAAGACATTATGAAGCATTGGTGAACAAAAACAAGAAGAGCCCAACAGGACAAAGACAGCCTGCCCCTCTGCTGACCTCCAGGTCGATGGTGAGGCCCTGCACCGTGAAGCAGGCCTCGAAACTCAACGAGTGAAGTTCTTCTGTCACAGACAGCAGACCCTGCAAAGAGAAATGCAGAATGCATCAGTGCCTGAGTTTGCCTGATCCAACGGGACTCAGTCTCAAAGGTGCAGTGGACCATTCTTCTGGAAATGAAGGAAAGAGACGCCCAACTGTACATGCACAGAACTTCCTGCTGTTCCACTATGGCATGGATGAAGCTCCCAGATACACGCCGCTCATTTTCAAGTATATGATGAGAGGACTTTAGCTAACTGGATACAGAAACACCAGAAGTGTTCATGCACAGCAACAGGAGACGAGCACCACACTGAGGTCTTCATGTGGGACCACAGATAGATCAGATGTTCCCCTGAGACCTGAAGCCCAAAGAAGATCATCCACCTCTAACGGACATAATCAAACAGTCCTCCCATTACCTCGTTTCCTTTGGTGCCATTGGTGTATTTCTTCTCTTTCAGCTGCTGTAAAACACAAACTCAGTTAACCTCCAGAAGCTGGGCGAACATTTGGTCCAGAAGTCAGTGGAACACTTTCCTACCAAGTGTCTGAACTCCACAGAGAGGCAGCCGTTTGAGTAATCCTCAATGTCCATCACTTTAGTGTTGTTTGTGAGGATGAAAAACTGTCGACTTCTGAGGAGAGAAAAAGATGCACCCAATGTGTTTTCAAAACTTTGCTTAGCAGGTATCTTAATAAAGGGAGTATATTAATAAGGGGCGGGGCAGCCTAGTGGTTAGGCCACAGGGCTTTGAATGCTGAGGTTCTGACTTCCAGCCCCACTCCCACAGACTGCCACTCTGGGTCCCTGAGCAAGACCCTTAACCCCACACTGCTCCCTGGGCACCACACAATGGCAGCCCTCTGCTCCCCAAGAGGATGGGTTAAATGCAGAGAGGAAATTTCTACAATGTGAGATCAATAAAGTTCATTTTTATTATTATTATTATCTCCTCCCCAGGTTGCAGCTGATGATTGAAGATCTACCAACAACAGCCAAACCCTTCTTCCGTCCTTTTGGATCTTGGTTCCATCACAGAATTCTATCAGGTCAAGGTCTGAGTTTTGACTAGGCCACTGTTCATGTATTTCTTAATAAAAAACAAAAAAAAGTGTCATGCTGTGTGAAAATAGGTTTTCAGATGAGTTTTAAAAAGAGACACTGAAGAGGTCTAATGGGGGGGGGGGGTGTTAGGGTACCTCTCCCCCACTTAGGTAAGGGGAATTAGCTGTGTCTCCACAGAGCTTCTATACATCTAGGAATGCAAATTTTACTGGGACCAAACATCATCGCTTCAGTTTTTCCTTGTTAAGATATAAAAAGTTCAGAGCCAACTAGGCGTTAATGTCCTTACGGCATGCCTGCAGTGGTGCGAGGCAGAAGGAATTTTCTTTTTAACAGGCACATATATCTGACTATCATCAGTACAGAGGCTAGCTAGGCTCTCTGAGGTCATGGCTGATGTCTGTCCACCTCAGCGTTGTTCTAACTAACACCTGTATGCTCAGTGCAGCCTTTCTGTAATGATGGATTTTTAAACAAACAGCTTGGCTGTATGAACAGGTTCAGGGAAATAGAACATGATCTAGCTCTGACATTTCTGTGATGTGTACAATTAGTTTATCACACAAACATACGTCTGATAACCAGCAGCAGGAATCACAGAGATCCTTCAATATCAGGTGTGTTTGGATGCTTCCTGCAGCAACACACTAAAGATTAAGAGGTTTGTACTCACACTCTGCCAGGGGGGAGGTCTCTACAGACACAGGAACATACAAATTAGTCCTCAGATTAAATCACATAGAAAATACTGAGAGACCAGCCTGTGTTTATTTACTTGTCAAATGTCGTTTTAACTTTTAGTTGATAATCCACTTCAGGGAGTTTGACCAAAAGTCTGAAAGAAATCACAAGGAAAAGAAATTAAAAATAGCAGAAATAATTGAGCCTGTTAGAAAATGTGAAGCAAGAGAAAGAGTCCAGATACCTGACTTTAGTGGTGAACTGCACTCCGGTCTTGATGATGAGAGGTTTCTGTGGATGGGTGGGCATGCAGGGCTGCTTCTCCACCACAAAAGAGCTAAAAACAGGAAGCAGGAAGACTAAATATTTCTCATTCTAAGATGTGTTTTTAATTCTAAAATGGTTTAAAAACAGTTTCCCTGCATCTCAACTATATTTTAATCTCCACGGATCTTTGCTTTTCTGTCTGCAAAGAAATACAAATTAGAAAGAAAAAAACATTTCTGTGAATCATTCGTTAGAAAAGATGTAACTAATATCATTATCTAAACCTAACCCATGTTAGTGCAGGCTTCAATTAGCCATTGCTATACCTCTTGATGAGATGGTAGATAAGGTATTTAACTCGTTCCTCCATCTGAGGTTTTTGTAGTGGGATTGGGTCACTCTCGTATGTAACTTTCACAACCAGTTCCCCCAGTTTGTCCAACTGCCGCTTGATCTGGAAGAGGCTCTGTGCTGTCAGAGTAAACCTGAGAGAGGAGAAAGTTTGCACAAGGTTTTCAGATGAAATCAGCGATCCTCTGAATCCATCCACTAA
>NW_015153198.1:0-15404 GCF_000732505.1 Cyprinodon variegatus | reverse complement strand
CATATTCATTGCAGAAAAAGTACTAAATGGATAAGAGGCGCTATTTAGCACGTTTTAAAGACCAAATCCTTTTAGCACGCTGTTGATAGATCAGTTTGTACATTTTTTAGCGTGCGCAGTGAAATAGCTCACGTTTTTATACACGCAAACATTTGATAGATCCGGCCCATAGTGTTAACAATAGCTTTCATCAGGAAGTGCAGTAACTCTAATTATTTCTGCCAGTTTCCTAAAATGAAAAGTAGTTCAGTACCAAAAGTACCAGTAGTTTTTTTTTGTATTGTTTGTTCATTTTGTTTTTTTATTACTTTAAACAGCCTATTGTGACCAGCCAGCTTGGCACCGTTAACAACATCATCCAGGTGAAGAAAACAGACTTTGAGGTTTTCGATGCTCTGATGGTGGATTCACAGAAATCTTCTGATGTTTCAGGTGAGCGCAAACAACGGATAACAAACATTCACTATAGTAGATTGAAGTCTGAAAGCACGACTCCAACACCACGCAAACAAGTCTTGTTTTTGGCCTATTTCTTCATTAATTATTTGATCCGGCACTTCAATAACAGTCAAGAAGTTAAACTTGGGTAGAATAAAAAGAAGAAAAGAAACAGACTGCTTTACACGAGATATTTTAAGAACTCAAATCAGACTTTTTGTTTTTAAAATCCATAATTAAAACAAGAAAAATCCATCTTCTATTTTGAGAAGACTTATTATGGAGTAACTGTTTAATAATAAATTATTTCGTAAAAACTATAAGTGTAGGAAAATTTAACTTTAGTATTCATGTATTCCTTTCTCATGAGGGAGTACTTTTGAGAACAGCCTTTACTGCGTTTACAGCTGAGGTTATTTTGGTGTGTATCACTACCAGCTTTGCACGTCTAGATAATTATTTGATTATTCCCATGTGGAATAAAAAAAAGTGAAGCTCAGTCAAAATGGTTGATTATTTATTTATACATAAAATTCCAACCTTGGCTGAATTCTTTGAACTTGTGCTTAAAATTTCCTCTGATCACACATTTAAGGCTGCTTTCTCTGCCTGCACGCTGGAAGAGTTCTGGTTGTCAGTAGCAACAGAGTACACGGCACTGTCAAGATCTGCAACTGATAGTCTGTTTCCATTTGCATCCAGGTATCTGTGCCAAAACACATTTTTTGTGCTGACGTACATGAAAAACAAAAACAGAACACAACTCCTCAGAGCTGAGATTGATCTCCGTGTGGCCGTGTCTAACATAAAGCCAAGAATACAGCTGCTTTGTTCAAACAAGCAGGGCCAGCTGTCACATTAAATGGTTGCGAAAGAAAAAAAAAACCTTTCTGCTTTTGACCAGGAAGTGTTTTTTTCTTTTTTAAGCTCTCAGAAACATACATCTTTGAAATTAAACATGGGCTGTTTTCTGCTGTGTTTTGTAGCACATGCTGTTATCGTATAAAGAAATAAAAATATGCGTTATTTGTTTTCATTTTAACAGCAAACTGATAGGTCTGTTCGGACAGTTTGCCTCCTGATGCTGCGTCATTTTTTCTTTGGAAAATACCACTTTTGTTTCAAAATAAAATGATACATAGCTGAAGTGAGTTGGGGTTTGGTCGTGGTCAGGAGTGCATGTTAAATTTGGGGTTGTGACTCAAAATTAGTCAACTCTGAAACCAGCAGTTGTTGGTAGGATTTTAACCAAAGATGGACCTGCTTGTGTGATTCATATCATTGGTCTCCTGGATAAACAAGGTGCTCTTGAGCTTAAGGTTACAAACTGACCACTAATTATAGTTGGCTTTTACTCCTGGGTAGGTTCACCCTGTTCCATGTTTTCCCCGTGGCTTTCGGTAGTCCTATGAGCTTTAAAATGTCTGTAGAACCAAAATGACTGTTGCTCATTTGTTCTGGAATTAGTCTAAACTTAAGCATAGTTTTTAAGATTTTTTTTTATTCATATCATCAAGATAGTTCTTTTTAAGGGTTTCCGTGGTTCTGTAGGTCAGGCATTGAAGTTTCTTGTTTTAATTAGACACAATTCTTAAAGTTTTAAGGACGATGGACACTTTTTAAAGACACTTTTTTTGCTTTAAAGGTTAATCAAACTTATAAAGAGGAAAAGTTCAGATCTTTCAGGTTTTCTATCTGTCTAATAAACCCTTTCTTCCTTTATTAGACCTGTCCAGCTCTCCCCCTGGTCCATATCATCAGGACTCTTATGTTCCTAAACAGGATGAAAAATTTAAGTCTCCGCCGATACTCCCCCCTCACCTCCTCCAAGTCATCCTCAACAAAGACACCGGAATATCTGTGAGTGGACGAGAATTATTTTGGGCTGCGTTTCATTTTTATTCCTATTATAGATTTTACTGTAACAGTGAGATTTCTTTCTTTTATCTTTCTTTTTTTTGGTAAAAGATGCATTTTGCATTATTCATGCTATTTTGACAAAGTGCATCTAAAATAAATCTGCTTCACTGCTTTCAGTTATTTTTTTATTCTTTCTCTTATCTTCAGTGTGACCCTGCATTACTTCCAGAGCCAAATCATGTTATGCTCAATCATCTTTATGCTCTTTCAATTAAGGTAAGGTTTGTACTTGCTTGAACTGCATAAAATAATTCTCTATGTTTGATTTGTATTGTAAAATTCCCCAAGGCAGCTAAGGGAAGCAACAGAAAGAGAGGTGACGTTTTCGTCCTTTAATAAAAAAAAAAAAAAAACTGATTTCATGCTGGAGGAATGCATTTATTATATTTATAAATAATTATAAAAAGCGTCTGGCATCCAAAAGGGAAAAACTCTGAAGGGATCCACAAAAATAACAGCTAACCTATTTTCCAGTTCAGTCACAAACTAGACCAGAAATGCCCAAACTAGATTTGCCGTAGCTTAAACAAAACACGTCTATCCAGGAATTAATCTTGACAAAGCAGTAGGGAGAATAAACGACCAGCTGGTAATGAACCAATTCCACTCCCAGCTTTATTCTCGCTCATTAGAGGCAAAGTGGAATCAGCCTTACACTGTTTGCTGCAGAAATCCCACAGCAGCAGAATGACTCGGGGGGAGGAGAACCCACTCCTACTTCTGACATGTATACTCACCTGATGTGGGAAACCTTTGTGAGAAATGACCAGATTTTATGAGGTTTTCCCAGAAAGTGTAAACTGCTACTATGTATAGCGGCATATGCACACTGTCTGCAGAGCGGATCGTTCTGTATCTGTGGAATGCCAGAAGCGATAAGAAGCTGGCATAAGGAGAGCAGGCTGAAGGACAGATAATTACCCTTGTTGCAACACTCCAAGTGGAAAAACAACCAGAATGTGTTTGCCAATACATACATAGAGACAGCAGTCAGAGACTTAATGCAAAAAAAGAACAAACAAGCAGAAGTCTCATGGTAGATGTTAAACAAGAGTATCCGTTAAAACTAGAGTTTTGTTAATAAGCTTTTGGCCGTATAAAAAAATGGCCTGAAATGTTTAGAGTTTTGTTTGGTTTAATTTATTTCATAATGGATTAGCTTTTCCTATATTTGTGGCATTAAAGCCACATATCTATATGCATTATGCTGCTTTTGAGTAATGAACCAAAGCAAAGTTGTGAATAATTGTGAAGGGAAATGTAAGCAAACAAATAAACCAGATGCATTAGTGATAAAGTTGTGGGGAAATTTAAAAATTCAGAGAGAAATTTCTCAATCAAAAGCAACTTAAAGAGCGTTTCTAAAATTAACACTCTGCACCGGGCTCGTTCTGGGTGCCAAAGCATCTGGTGTTAATATGCAAAGTCTATGCAGGGTCCAGTGTTGCGTCTGAGTTTCAGGGGCAGTGCACCCAAGCGTTCTGGGGTCCATTCGTCTGAACTTTTGCTGCTTAACGCCGGAGCGTCAACCAATCAGGAAAGATGATTTAGGAGTTTGTTTGTTTTTTCGGGGGAAAAAGCTGTCATCACTTCTGCAGACATTCTGCATATGAAAAATAAATAAATGTAAGGAAGTTAAACTCCAAAGGTTAAAAAAAAGAATGGATTGTTATGTAGAAGCAACAGATAGTGAGCTCTGATCATTATTGTTGCACTAAAATATTTTTTTATGAATTATGGCGAAAATGTTTATAAAAACCAGATTAACAAAAAACTATTAAAACCTCTAAACAAAAAAATATCTGATTGTATATTCTTGTACTTGCAGTTTTTACCACAAACCTTAAAAACTCTTTCTATCCACTTTCATCTGCTATTAACAGCAGCACAAAGTCCCCCACAGGCTGCGGGTAGCAGAGAGCTGCCAGCAGGGATTTCCAGAAGAACTGGATATTTTAGTGGGATCATAATCCTGATAAACTGACAGCGCAGATGATGTTTGAACTTTCTCCCTTAAAAACGTGTTAAAACTACTTTTCCAACTCATAAAGTAAATAAAGCTAGGCTGTTCTCTAGCTTGAAGCTACAAAAGAGAGAAGATAAACAACCAGAGCGTTGAAGCATCAAAGCAACTTGATCCAGCATTTTTGACGCCCCTAACGCCTTCGGTACGAACACAGTATAAGGTTCCACTGTAAACTTAAAAGGACATGGCTATCTTATGAACAGATAAATTCAACATTCTTAAGAGAGATCAACAGGTGCATTGTAGCCTTGAAGGACCTGCAGAGATCTCCAGCTCAGGTGTGAAAATCAAAGGACAGGAAGACTCCCAGCTCTTTATGAAATGCCATTAAAGGTGAAAGTCCAGATGGGTAGCTGGTGTTTGCAGTGTGGGATACGCACTATAGTCAAGAGAGAAAACAAAAGGAAACTGTGCAGAATTTACATATGCAAGAGAAATGATTTATATGATTTTCATAAATGAAAATTAAAACACCCAGAATGCATTTATATTCATCCCCAATCACTAAGATACGCCTGAATAAAATGCAGAGATACTCACTATTGCAAATTGAAAATATGTTGCAAGACTAGAAATTTGATGTTCACAGCCACTGACTTAAATTTAGATATTTTGTACATTATAGTAGAATGGGAGAACGTTTAGTGTCTAAATTATCAAACCTTATAGAG
Organism: Cyprinodon variegatus; assembly: GCF_000732505.1. Taxonomy (NCBI): domain Eukaryota; kingdom Metazoa; phylum Chordata; class Actinopteri; order Cyprinodontiformes; family Cyprinodontidae; genus Cyprinodon; species Cyprinodon variegatus. The sequence continues at coordinate 10,349 of NW_015153198.1, read as the reverse complement.
ACGTACGCCGAAGCACTTGAAGTCATACTGAAAGCTAAAGATGGTTCTACAAAGTATTGACAGAAAATATTTTCACAACCTGGCAGAAACAGTCTTCTTGGATGAATAACCATTGGTCAAGAGTTGTAAGCATATGCCCAAGTTGTGAAAGGATCACACCAGGTGTATGCTCTTAACCAGTTTTTTGGGGGGAAGTAGCTGCCTATTGGTTAGGACATAGAGGTTGGAATCCTGAGTTTCCTGGTTCAAGCCCCACTCCCACAGACTGCCACTCTGGTCCATGAGCGAAAAGACCCTTAACCCCACACTGCTCCCCAAAGGGTTGGGTTAAATGCAGAGGGTTCATGTTGTTGTTCAGTACTTGTGACAGTGTAATGACAGTAAAAGCTGAAAAATAAAACATTTCCTTCATTAACAATGCAGTATCACACCAATGTCTCATAACATTTTAGTAAAATTCACTGATATTAGTCATCATAACATGACATAATTTTAGGAAGTTCAGGGGTAAAAAATCTTTCATACTCCTGAGGAACTGGTTGATTAGAACTGTTTTCATTGCATTGTACTGGAAATGCAATGCTTTAACAGATCTTTCCTATTTGTTGTCTTTATTTTGTCACAGGATGGGGTGATGGTCCTGAGTGCGACACATCGCTATAAGAAGAAGTATGTCACTACTTTATTGTATAAACCCATCTGATGGACTCCTGTTCCCCTCAGCAGTGTGTGTGCTAACTGTACACCAAGTGTGCAAGATATTTCTTCCAAGCTTTTCTTTTTCTTCCATGGAATATGAAATTAGACAAAACTTGTCTTATACCCAGTGCTGTTGTTACCTTTTTACTCTAAGTTGAGTTGAGATGAAGGAAGGACTTAGAAATATTTGATTTTTATAAAATGTAAACATAATCACTCCCACAAATGTTAATGCTTTTCAGTTAGAAAGATAAAATAGTATGAATAATGATATTTTATATAAATATGCTTTGAGAGGTCATATTATTTATGACATCTTCTTATGCTTTATCGATTTCTGAGATTAGCAACGCTATATTCTGTTATAGCTGAACTTGTTACAGAGGTGCTTTAAAATGTATATGAAATCAGTTCAACATAAATTATTAAAGCACAACCTCTTTTTTTTTGCTTTCAAAGAGTTTTAAATCCTGAGGCTAGCATTTAATCAAAAGGAGAAATCGATGTGTCAGTGTTTTCAATCTATGGGAAGACAGACAGGTACAGATTGGCATAATGAAGGAACATCAAAGTCTTCACAAGCAGCAAAGTAGATTACTTAGAACCTTAGACTGAGAGTTGTTCAATCTTAGGCTAAAGCCTCTGATCTGTTTTTTTTTTTGTATCACTTCTATACTCCACTGACTTAAGAATTGTGAGCGATCGGCCATTTCTACTGACTTGGATCCAGCCCCCTCAAAAGTAAGAATCCAATACCTTCGGAAAGAAGCCATGCGTAGGTTGAATGCTCAAAGCAACACAGTGAGCAATACTGCGAAGGTTGCACAAAGTAAACCCACTATTCTCCAAAGAGATTATTGCTTGTTTGTGCTGTTTGTTAAAATTTGCATTGACACATAAAACATAAAACCGTATAGTTTAAAGACAATATTCCCTCTGCTTGAGAAGAGAAAGGAAAGAAAAACCAAAGCAGATGATTAATCGACAAACTGAGAAAAATGATGAAGAAACCCATCTTTCCATTTTGTTTAATATGGCTCATCAAGCTTTATAAAACAATAAATGCTGAAACACCTAAAAAGGAATCAACAAACACATTTAGCTTTTATCCAAGCACCTCTTTTTCTTACCAAAAAATATTATTTTTAAATATGGTAAATGAAAACTCAATGTAAAAGGCTAATTACATTATTAAAAAAAACAATGGCTGATTTTCTAGCTTCATTGGGTACAAACACTCTTGTAGTGTTTTGAACCTTATATATCTAGTCATAAAAGCATCTACCTATGATAATAAATGTACCACATATTGAGTTCCTCTTTCTCAAGCCTTTATTTGTACTTTGATTTATGGGAGTATGTTGCTTTTGAGGATAGGAATGCAATAAGAATTTGGTTGAACACTGAATTGTTTTTTTTTTTTTTATCAAAACAAATAACGAAATTAAATCATGCTGATAGAAATATCTATAAATTAGGTTACTGTTTTCTTTCCCATGGTTGAGAAGACAAAAGTCACCAATCAAGAATATTAACCCTTTTTCGTTATAGACTGAAAATATGCACTGAGGTACAGTGTGCTCTTCTGCTGTTTATTTTGATTGTGAAATGTAACATAAATAAGAGAGTTAATATATTTTATAGAGTATTTAGAGCTTATCTTTTATTTAAATCCTAGTTGGTGTCATTGATTTTATTGATCCAGAATATTTATATTATGTTGATTGCCTTGATTGGTAAAAACCATTCCACTTGATTTGATGTTGGATATTTGCACTGATAACATGACAATGTATCACATTTTAACTTCTGCATGATGAAGAGATTAAATGAGATAATATAAAAATTTTGAAATGTCTTTTGTTAAGAGTAATAAATATTTCCTATTTAAAGTTTACTATCCAGTATCCAGTTTATTAGCGATCAGATAAATATTTCCTTTTATAGTATATCAGACAACTGATTATTCAGATTAGTAAGTAAGTAATCATGTAAATAGCTAATAATAGCTAAACTATGTGGCTGCAATGTTGAAGAAGTCGTACAATAGGATGTCATAATCAAACCTTTTTATTCTATTGGCTGAAAGATTGAGAAGTTGGGGTTAAGAGCAGAAAAAATATATAAATGGAGTTAGTGCCCTGGAGAATTCATTGTCAGATTGTTCCACCGTAAGAGCTAAATTCAAGAACGCACACATACTGGCTTAAACATGTATATCAATGTACTCTTTATGAGACGATTTTGTCCCAAAAGTTAGAAAATTTCTACTTCGAAAAAAGATCCTGCCTTGATAATCTGTGTATTATTTCCTTATCTTATGCAGGCCAGTTTGTTATATGTCAGCTTGTACACCTAAATTTGGCCAATCATATATCGATCAATCAAATTTTTTCTGGTCATAGCATCTTGATTCATGTGTTGCAGCTAATATACACAACAGTTGAAACAAGAATAATTTACCCTTGACTTACGTCCCAGTGTTCACGGGAATGGGCATCTGTGTCTTCTACAGGCGTAGAGCTAACGGAACTGGCAGCGTTGCAAGGCAAGGGCTCAAACATGTACAGCCTTCTAAACCAAACAAAGTTTCTGCCACCCTGGCGTCCTCTTCCGCAACAACTTTGTCCCCGATTTCCTACTCTAAATAAAAAATGTATGACGGGGGAGACTCATCCACGACCTCTGGCACAAAAAATGTCCTCCTCTTGCATGTTTCCGCTGTCCATAGCGTTCCTTGACAGTGTCGTTAAGTACTACTTGGTTCCAATGGAATTTCCCATTGGGAACCTACTAGCACTAAGTTGCTAACTGGTTAGCAAGATGCTTCCGACAAACCGGCCACAACCAAACATGCTTGCGAGACTTCCGCCACAACAATCCCGCCCCCTTGATAAACATTCACTTTATGCACTCGTGTAATGTTGGGCATCACTCGGCAGAATTCGGAAATACGTACGTACGACGTACGCCATGACTTTAAAACTGCAGTGTGTGACATGTAATGGTCAGACTGCATGAACTGCTCTCCCTCCAAAGCTTCTCCACCTCCAGGCCATTGTGATTAAAAAACTGGCTCCCACAACGTCCACATAACCTTTTTTGCCAAGTGATTACCAAGTTTGTTTATATAGATACAGTAATAAATCTCATTTCATTAGTCTGTGTAGGATATAGATCTTATAAAGGCCTAAGATAGCAAATATACCCGCTATTTGTGCCACATTGTTGTCATGTTTTAGTGAGCTACTTGGCATAGCCCTTTAAACAGACTAAGTTATTTTAGTTGCTTAGTATAATTGTGAGATTGCATTGGTTTGAAGCATACTTATACCCCTTTTATGGAGTCTAAATCTTGAGTGTGACATGGGGATGTGGTGGGCGGTGGTGGTGTGCAACCAGGGCAAGACGAGGAAGAGGTGCCTGCTTGAAGACGAGCCAATGAGGCAAGATCTGAAGCTGTTCAAAGGAGCCGGAGAGGATTAACAGGAGTATATATCCAAAAAATATTTTGGTGTCTACTATCTACTGTGTGATAGAAATAATCCTAATTCAACATGTTTTATTTACAGCTCTGAGCACTACATGTAGTCAAGATACTGTTGTTAGTATTTTATGGGGTAATAATTACCTGTGAAACATCAAAGAATAAGAATAAAATCTGGCGATTAACAGCATTTTTTGCGTGTTGCTGCCATCTGTTGTTCACTACAGTCTCAGTTCAACCCTTTACACTTTTCTCAGTCACATTCAAGCCTAATGACGATCTCTCATAGAACATTGTATCAAATTTACCCCACATTGTTAAAATGTTGATTTTGACTGCAAGTAATAAACAGTTTGGTGTGGTCTAGTCATAGTTTGAATTTGAATTTAGTGTTTAATCTTTTGAGGGTAATAAGAATTAGGGTGATATCAAGGAGGCCTTCCTGAAACAAAGTCTTCATTGTAAAAGAGGAGGAGTCAGAAACAGCCTTGGCTATGCCAAAACCTTATATGAACTACAAAATGCAAATAATTGCTGTATCAAATCATCAGCTTTTTATATAGAGAGCCAAATCACAACACATATCATCTCAAGGCATTTACAGCATCAATTCAATCAATCATACAAACAGAAACCCTGCAGATTTCATCAAGTCATTGATATAGCTTTCGTTTGACAACGTTACATTTTTCATGTAAATAAAAAAATTAATGGGTAATAGCACTGCTGCCTTGCAGCAACGGGGTTCCGGGTTCAATTGCTGACCCGGGGTCTTTCTGCATGGAGTTTGCATGTTTTCCCTGCACATGCGTGGGTTCTCTCTGGGTACCCCGGCTTCCTTTCACAGTCCAAAAATAAACAAAACATGACTGTTAGGTAAATTGGCTGCTCTAAATTCTCCTTAGGTGTGACTGTGTGTGAATGGTTGTTTGTCCTGTTTGTCTCTATGTTGTCCTGCAATGGTCTGGCGACCTGTAATTCTGGTTTTAAGGTATTTTTCCTCAATAAGCTTTCCAGTTAACACTGAAACTCTTTTAAACTAGAAGAATTAGGCATGACATGTAATAAAATGTTGGTCCAAACTGAGGCTTAGTGTCTAAGCCCACTCTGTGAGAATCCATTTAAACCATGACACATGCTAGTTTTGTGTTGGGTGTCAGAGTGCGTGTGATCCTTTGGTGTATGGACAGCTGACATCCAAGGACCCACACATACAGGATCTACATAAAAGGCAGTTTAACGTTGAGTGAAAGTCACTCTGGCACCGAACCCTCTCACTCACAGGATGAATGCTTTTCAGACTGTCTTCCTCTTGGTTCTTGGTCTCTCTGTAGGTGAGTAAAACCTTCCACATATTGTGACACTGCTTAAATATATCTAGTCGATTTGTAAATATGCAATACAAAACTTTCTCTGCAATAGCTCTTTAGAGCCTTGTGTGACTCATTGTTGAACCACCTTTTTTTCTTTTCTGTGATCACAGTCACAGCAAGTCCTGAAAATGATTTATTTCTATCTTGTCAGAGTCATTATAACAGAAAAAAAACTTTGTTCAAGACAATTTTACTGTATCTCTGCTGGTATGTGAAGTGTTTATTTAAGAGTGGGGCACACAGTGGAGTTGTGGATAAGCATGTTGCCTTGCAGCAATAAGGTTCTTGGTTTGATTCCTTGTCTTTCTGCCTGGAGTTTGCATGTTCTCTCCGGGTACTCCGGCTTCCTGCCACTGTTCAAAAACATAACTGTTGGGTTAATTGGCTTCTGTATATTGATATTATGTGTGTGGATGCATGGTTGTTTGTCTTTGTGTGTTTCCATGTTACCCTGTAATAGACTGCAGAGCTGTCCAAGGTGTACCACACCTCTCGCTTATAGACTGCCGAAGATAAGGATGACCCTGACGAGGACTAAGCGAGAGAAGATGGATGGATGGATGAATGGATGGTTTAAGAGCTAAATGTGTTTTGCTGCCTTCTACCCCTTTTCTTTTAGAATTGCCCTGTATTTAGCCCAGTTCATATTAATATTAACTGTGAACAGCCTCTGAGTTCCTGTGAAGATAAGCATCCCTATAACATAATGCTGATACCCTCATGTTTTGTTTTTTAAACAAAAAGAAATGTATATATATATATATATATATATATATATATATATATATATATATATATATATATTCTAAAGATAAAAACAACATTTAATTGTTTGTAGGTCAAGACTACATACTTATAATTTGATTCGTTTGTGATTGGTTGTACTGAATTGTATGGCCCTTCCCAGTCAAAAGGCAGCGGAATGGCAGCAAAATCCCCTCCAACTTCAAACCACTGGCCTTCTCCTGGCCGTGCATATTTTTTTAACCTGACTCCACCCTTTCACTGAATTACAAGGTCTGACCAGGAGATTATGCTTTTCTTTAGATCTTAATGTCCAAAAATCATGACGGAATGAATTTTTAGATGGCTACTACTGTATCTTTTAACTCTTCATTAGTATGTTATTCTTATACATTTTTTCTAAGGTCCACATTTGTGTAACCATTGTTTTCTATAATCTCTTTGTTGCTGTAAACACCATAATTTCCCCATTGTGGGACAATAAAGGGATTTTCTATTCTATTCTATTAGTACAAGAGGATAAAAACTGTTGAACACCATGTTTTCCTACAATTCCTACAAAATGTGTCGTAACATTGTTACTTCCATTAATAGATAAAATACAGATAAATTTGTTGTGGTTTTGTGAATTAATGTAAAAATCTGAAAACGTCATGATAATTGCTCCTACTACACTTATACACATTTAAGTTTAAATTATAACATGATATGTTTCTGCAGCCCAATCTTTGGACTACAGGGCTCTCCAGCAATTCAGAAATATGATCCTGTGCATGATGCCCGATAGCTGGCCTGTTTTTGACTACGCAGACTATGGCTGCTACTGTGGCTATGGGGGATCTGGCACACCTGTAGATGATCTGGATAGGTAATTATTTAAGCCTCTTTTAGTAGCAATTGATAGAAAAACAAACAAACTGAAGTTTGAATTAAAACATTTCTTCACCTTTTGTATTACCATGAAGGTGTTGCCAGGTTCATGACCAGTGTTACAGTGATGCTATGCAACATCCTGAGTGCTGGCCCATCCTGGACAACCCTTACACGGAGCTCTATGACTACACCTGTGATGAAAGTAATAGAAAGATCACCTGTACAAGTAAGTTTGATTGATGTTTTAATTACTGACAATCTAGTTGAACAGTTCAGTCCATCCTCTCAGAGGAGGGCAGGATCCCTGCCAAACGAGCTGCGGCGCAGAGCCGCCCAGTGTTACTCTGATTCAGCAATCTTAGTAAGCAGGCAGGAATGTGATCCAGGTCAGGGAAGACAGATCAGACAGGACAGTTGAGGAATCCAGGAGTCCGCAGGCCAGTCAGGGGATCTGATCCTTACAGGAACAGAACAGATCCAGGGTTCCAGGAATCCACAGAGCGTGAAGGCAGGTTCAGAGTTCGATGAGTCCAGCAGCAAGCTCAGACAGAAACGCACAGATGCAGACAGGCAGGCTCAGCAGTTTAGGGAAAGAGACAAGACATGGTACCGGGATTACTGTGAAACTTAAAACTGGTCTCTACCTAGGAGCCAAAACCTCTCAAACCAATGGCCTCCGGGGACAGGAACATGAACCAAGGAATAAACTCAAACTAACAAAACAAACACACTACAAACCTCAAAGAATGACCTGGCCACGATAGCTGGCCTGAGCCAAATATAAAGGAACGCGCAGTGGTTAGTGCGCACGACCCATGTGCGGAGGCGTTAGTCCTTGACGCGGCTGACCTGGGTACAAATCCAGCCTGTGGTCCTTTGCCGCATGTCTCTCCCCCTCTCATACCCCCTTTCCTGTCAGCTAACTGTCAGAAAAACAAGCCACTAGTGCCATAAAAACACACACACAAAAAAAAGTTAGGCAGGTGAATGAAGTGAATAATTAAAGTCAGTTATCAGGGTAGATTTTAAGCTTCCACTCAATCGGAACAGGGAAAGCTCTGCACTTTTTGTTCGTTCTGCTTTTTGTTGTTTGTTTGTAATCCACAAATGTATATACTTTTATTTTTTATTTTTAATTGTCATTCTGATATTTCCTGACTTTGAAGCACAAACATGTATACAAACAGTCCACTGTAAAAGTGATAATTAACTAGTTTTCCAGATTCTCTAAAGCCTAGAAAAATTGCCTTCATTGCTTTTTTTAAGTGCTGATATATCGTCAATATTTATTTTATTTTTTTTATTATCCATTGTGTTTGCACTATACCAAAAGTCAACAACAAAAAGCAATCTGTAAGGACACCTGATATAGCTGCCTTTTATTAGTAAACAGTGCATCCATCTTTAATTTATATATGTATCTAAATTTTAATGACTCCATTCAAAGACAAGTCTCACTTCTAGCTTCAGCTAGAAGTTAGCAGCTCTCCCATTGCATTATTTTATAGTAGTGCCTGCTTATGTTCAAATAACAAATACTTAAACCTATTTTTTACTTCTTTAGAGAGTAACGATGAATGTGAGATGTTCATCTGTGAGTGCGACCGGAAAGCCGCGGAGTGTTTTAGCAGATCGCAGTGGATCCCCGAACATGAGCACCTGCCAAGTGACCGGTGTCAGTAGAGTCAACAACCAGCTGCATCAAGCAAAGAAGCTGTCCCTCAACATGTCACATCCATTTACAGACTCAGATAACGACAGATTGGGTCTCATTCTGGACTTACAAATTTACTAGTGATATAATTTAGGCACAGCCTTGTATCCATCCATCCTTTCTTTATGCTAGATGTTTCTGGCTTTGCTTACAACTATTATATTGTAACTCATCCTAAATGTCAACCAATTGTTTACACTTTTGTGATATTCAGTGTGATTCTTCCACAGTCAACAGAGGGTGCTGTTCTTTATCTTTGACTGTAGCGTTCAGGAAGACAAGTTTGTTCCACGGCAGGTATTCTCTTCACTTTATGTAACATTAGGAAAAAAATTAAATAAAGGAAAAAGACTGTTGTTTTTTTTCTTTTTGCCTGAATCCAATTTATGACATAATGTTGGCAGTTACAAAACATTTGGAATAATATTAAATAAGTTTCTCTTAATTAAAAAAAACAGCCTGAACTTTATCTTTGTTTAAACTGGCAACAAACTGTGGGAGGTTAATTCAAATTTTATTTACTGACAACATTTGAATCATAAATTTAGAGCAATAAAAGGAGGAATGTCGATTCCAGCTGAAAGAATGATTTTGGTCACTATCCAGTCTATTTGGCAAACAGAAAAATTAACTCACTGTTACGTATTGTCTCTTAAGATTGTTAGTGTTTCACCTGTTTTAACAACCCACCCCTGCTTTCTGTGATTCAGTGCTGGGCCTGCAGCCCACTGATTCACTCTTCAGGCAGTTTCTCAGACAATGCGTAAGCTCAGCAGCTGGTAGCTGCCTTCTGGCAATGGACCAACTGAGGCTCCTGTTTGTTGAAAGATAAAATGAGGATAATAACACACATTGACAAAAAGAGATAATAGGCCAGGGAAAGTTTCACTAGTTACGCCTTATGTGTGTGTTTTGCTGTTATGGCAACCCAAAGTGTCAGTACTAGTAGTACTAGTTTCAATACTACCGATTGCACAGTGCTCCTTGGGATGTTTAAAGCTTGGGAAATCTTTTTGTATACAAATACAGCTTTAAACTTCTCCATGACAGTATCTTGAACCTGCCTGGTGTGTTCCTTGCTCTTCATAATGCTCGCTGCAATGTAAACAGACCTCTGAGACCAGTGCATGAAGGCGTTCAATGAACAGCGTTCACTGAATACGTTCATATTTTTAGTGAACAGTGAACTGAACAGATCAGCTTTGAAGTACTAAAGGTGAATGAGAGAAACCTTCTCTCTGAGAATAATGAGCGACACACACAGCTAATGTTCAGTTGATAACAGCACTTTTCATTCGATAACGTCCGGTTCTATGGCACTTATTACAACAAACAGCATGATAGACCAGCATGTCTACTGCTAGTACTAGTCTGTGCGATTCGGGCTAATCTAGTGGTACTTCTGAGGCTAGTTTTGCAGAGTTTTATGAACTAATGAAGGAAGGCAGACATTTGACAT